>NC_142793.1:2312500-2407500 GCF_988280905.1 Pimephales promelas | reverse complement strand
AGTGAACATAAAAACAAAAACGCAAGAATGAAAGTGAACAAAGAGCGAAAACCCCCAAGAGAATGAAAATCAAACAAACAAAACAAAGCAGGCGAAAGAACACACAAATGAGTAAAATTTAATAAAAAAGACTAAGAAAAACTAAGAAATCAACAATGAAAGTGAAAGAGCAAACTACTAAATAAAAATAATGAAAAGGGGAACAAAAAGAGGCCGTAAACAAAGGTAGGAATGAATGAAAGAGAATGAAAAAGAGCGGGAATTAACAAATTAATGAAAGACTGCGCAAACTATTCAAAGAGCGAAAGAACAAACAAAAAATCAAGCAAAAGACGAGCGAACAAAAGACAGACAATGAAACTGACTAAACCAAGGTCATAACAGAGGAAACGAGAGAATGAAAGAAAGATCAGTAGATGGACAGAAAGACGAACGAATAACAATATCCCGCACAGAATACAGTACAGCGCCGTGACCTCACACACACCGCCACGCCTCATTAATTTACTCTATTAAACTCATTACGCAAACGACACTCACACACTTCTCTTCCCTTGGTTCCTTCACTCCCTTCTCCTCTGGAGCAATATTCCCCTTCTGTTGCTCTTATTTATGTAAACTTGTTAATAAAAGCGCTTTTTTAGGGAGCAGTGAATGGAAATGAACACATCCTGCGCTCCGGCAGCCAGCCGCAATTTAACCCGAAACACAAAACAATTTGAAATTACAATGGGGAGAGATTAAGAGGAGATTAAATCTGAGGGAGAGGCGCGTGATGGCAGGAGGAGATAGTGCATATTCATTATGACAGCATCGGGACGGGGACGAGGGGGGAGCAGATGGCATTGTAATTTAACGGGGATGTTTCCGAACACGGGAACAACTCCACACGTCAGGAGTGAAGGATGCCGCCGCTTCCAGAGAAATCAATTGTGAAACGGGTCGGAGCCGTCGTGCATACAATAATTGAATATTAGTCGAGGAGTGCGGGTCGTGGGACGGTCCAGGCGAGGAGTGGTCAGCCACACACACACACACACACACGGGTGCGATATCACTGTCCTGTGATTGATTAGCACACCTTTGATGTGTGTGTGTGTCCAGCCCCGATGCCGCACCGTTAGACACATCAGCTTTGTCTTAGCCGCATGACATAATCAATAATTACAACTGTTAATCAATGTGATTTTAAATAAGCATCGACCATGTTTGCAAGGTTAGCCGACCCGGTATTGCTGAACCGATGTTGCTGAACATTGAGTCCAAAACGAGGAGGAGAACCCAGGTTCCTCTTCTCTCGAGAAGTGTTCTCCTCCCTCGCTCCTCTTCTCTCGAGAAGTGTTCTCCTCCCTCGCTTCTTTTATCTGATTGCATTTCAGATCTGCTGTTTTACAAGCCTGAATGTTTAAAAAACAAGCAAAACTGCTTTCCTATTGGGTGTGCAGTTGTGTATGGTCACGCATCATGTGTGTGTGTGAGTGAGTCTCGGACAGCAGGTTAGCAGGTATGGTTTAGCACTGGTCTGGTTTACCGCTGGTCTGGTTTAACACTGGTCTGGTTTAACACTGGTATGGTTTACCGCTGGTCTGGTTTAGCACTGGTCTGGTTTACCGCTGGTCTGGTTTACCACTGGTCTGGTTTACCGCTGGTCTGGTTTAACACTGGTCTGGTTTACCGCTGGTCTGGTTTACCACTGGTCTGGTTTAGCACTGGTCTGGTTTACCGCTGGTCTGGTTTAACACTGGTCTGGTTTACCGCTGGTCTGGTTTACCACTGGTCTGGTTTACCGCTGGTCTGGTTTACCACTGGTCTGGTTTACCGCTGGTCTGGTTTAACACTGGTCTGGTTTACCGCTGGTCTGGTTTAACACTGGTCTGGTTTAACACTGGTCTGGTTTACCGCTGGTCTGGTTTACCACTGGTCTGGTTTACCGCTGGTCTGGTTTAACACTGGTCTGGTTTACCGCTGGTCTGGTTTAACACTGGTCTGGTTTACCGCTGGTCTGGTTTACCACTGGTCTGGTTTACCGCTGGTCTGGTTTACCACTGGTCTGGTTTACCGCTGGTCTGGTTTAACACTGGTCTGGTTTACCGCTGGTCTGGTTTACCACTGGTCTGGTTTAGCACTGGTCTGGTTTACCGCTGGTCTGGTTTACCACTGGTCTGGTTTACTGCTGGTTTGGCATTGAGGCCTGGTTTAGCACTGGTCTGGTTTACCGCTGGTCTGGTTTACTGCTGGTCTGGCGTTGAGGCCTGGTTTAGCACTGGTCTGTTTTACCGCTGGTCTGGTGTTTGGGTCTGGTTTACCGCTGGTCTGGTTTAGCACTGGTCTAGTTTACCACTGGACTGGTGTTGCAGTCTGGTTTACCGCTGGTCTGGTGTTGGGGTCTGGTATACCGCTGGTCTGGTGTTAGGGTCTGGTTTACCGCTGGTCTGTTTTACCGCTGGTCTGGTTTAGCACTGGTCTGGATTACTGCTGGTCTGGCGTTGAGGCCTGGTTTAGCACTGGTCTGGTTTACCACTGGTCTGGTGTTAGGGTCTGGTTTAGCACTGGTCTGTTTTACCGCTGGTCTGGTTTACCGCTGGTCTGGATTACTGCTGGTCTGGTTTACCGCTGGTCTGGTTTAGCATTGGTTTGGATTACTGCTGGTCTGGTTTACTGCTGGTCTGGCGTTGAGGCCTGGTTTAGCACTGGTCTGGTTTACCACTGGTCTGGTTTACCGCTGGTCTGGTTTAGCACTGGTTTGGATTACTGCTGGTCTGGTTTACTGCTGGTCTGGCGTTGAGGCCTGGTTTAGCACTGGTCTGGTTTAGCACTGGTCTGGTTTACTGCTGGTCTGGCGTTGAGGCCTGGTTTAGCACTGGTCTGGTTTACCACTGGTCTGGTTTACTGCTGGTCTGGTTTACTGCTGGTCTGGCATTGAGGCCTGGTTTACCGCTGGTCTGGTTTAGCACTGGTCTAGTTTACCACTGGACTGGTGTTGCGGCCTGGTATACCACTGGTCTGGTGTTGGGGTCTGGTTTACCGCTGGTCTGGTGTTAGGGTCTGGTTTAGCACTGGTCTGGTTTACCGCTGGTCTAGTTTAGAGAGAGAGAGAGAGAGAGAGAGAGAGAGAGAGAGAGAGACATTAACACACACTATTGTTGTTCTGTCCAGAAGTCAAACGTCAGACCGGTTCTGTGAGCGCTACGGGTCACTCGCTTCACACCCTCCAGCAGAGAGGAAATGACATCAGAATAATGCGTGCGGTCACAGGAGATCAGTCCGGGGCGCTGCGTGATTATGATATGATTGCGCATAAATCCAGCCGTGTTTATGACAGATGCAGTTTTATTCAGATTAAGCCTCAATATAAACACCATTGTTTAAGCGTTGTTATTGGACATGTCTGGATGAATTCAAATGCAGGTGTGTGTGTGTGTGTGTGTGTGTGTGTGTGTGTGTGTGTGTGTCCTTGGGGCATCTCACTGCCATGTGTGTGAAAGCTAATGAGGAAACGTTTCATTCATTACAAGGCAACGTTTACTGACAAACACTTGCAGCCAATCAGGAGTGCTGTCACAGAAGATCTGCAGATTGATTTCAGCATCATATTTGTAAAATAAAATTAATGTTTAAAATTAACAAAATGTAGCACTTTATATTCCAATGCCCTTGTTACATGTACTTACTACAGTAATAACAGTAAATGATTGCATGCAATCAGACTAACAGTAATAGTAAATGCATGTTGATGAGTAATATTACGCAATACTTATTTGTACTATTGCACTGTAACAAGGGCACCATAAAATACAGTGTAAACTAATATAAGTATTAAAAAATATATATACAAATATAATATTTTATACAAATATGATTTAGTGTATCATTATATTCATGAATTAGTGTATTAATATTATTTTTGGCATAATTGCATTCCCACGAAGTGCTTCTATTTCTGAGGAACTCATAGATTTAAGCACAGAAACTGCTTTCTTCTTAATGTCATTTACACTCAGAAATGGACCAAACATGTGGACGTTCAGACAGGCCTCCTGAATCTCCAACATCCCTCACGTTCCCCGTCCCCTCACTGGTGGTCCCTCCTTCCCTAATCTGTTGATCAGAGCTTTTGGTTAAATCATGATGCATAGTCTGGGTCTGTACAGGGGCCCATTAGTCATGGTGCGGCCCTTCGACGTATCCGCTTTTTATCCATCTCTTAAATCAGTGTGTGCGGGTATTGGCATCCGGCTGGGCCGCCTCCCAGAGTCCTGATTGAAGTGGCATTGTTTGGGAGACATGGAGCGCTCAATCAATATTCAGTCTTACTAAATTACAGTTTGCATGAAAAATGAGGCCCTCCCCCTGTGAAGGGCCCGGGGACTTCGGGAGATGTGCCCGGGAAGTGTTTCATCAACACTCGTCTCCTCCGCGCAGACACATGAAACACACATCTCCAGAACATTTCAGAGCGCGGTGATGAATGCACTGCTTAATGTGTGTGTGTGTGCGCACTAATGATAGACTGAGATAGCAACTACGCTGTTAAATTGGCCGATATTTGGTCATTTTTGGAAGTTTCAAAATAATATTTGCACTATATTGCACTTCTCTTGATGTTTGTCCATCTGTTTAAGCAGAACAAAGAACACAATACACAGCAGAGCAAAACAGAAAAAAAACTGAACTTTTAATAATAAAAATATCTGAGCAAAATAAAATAAAACAGCAAAACAGAGCAAAAAAATAATTGAAATTATTATACAAAACAGACCCTGAGTTTGATCATGGGCATGCAGCAGCACTACAGTTAGTGTTCGGTAGCTTTCTTCTGGTTGGCCTTTCTTGATTCTTACCCAGCATTTAATTAGCACGTTGCTTTGATTTTCATGAGGTAAGCCCTTCCTCATTACACCCTTTCTCCCTTTCACCCAGTTTGACCAGTTCAGACTCTCCCTTTCACCCAGTTTGACCAGTTCAGCCTCTCTTTTCCCCCAGTTTGACCAGTTCAGCCTCTCTTTTCCCCCAGTTTGACCAGTTCAGCCTCTCATTTCACCCAGTTTGACCAGTTCAGCCTCTCATTTCACCCAGTTTGACCAGTTCAGACTCTCCCTTTCACCCAGTTTGACCAGTTCAGCCTCTCTTTTCCCCCAGTTTGACCAGTTCAGACTCTCCCTTTCACCCAGTTTGACCAGTTCAGCCTCTCTTTTCCCCCAGTTTGACCAGTTCAGCCTCTCCCTTTCACCCAGTTTGACCAGTTCAGCCTCTCTTTTCCCCCAGTTTGACCAGTTCAGCCTCTCTTTTCCCCCAGTTTGACCAGTTCAGCCTCTCCTCTCACCCAGTTTGACCAGTTCAGCCTCTCTTTTCCCCCAGTTTGACCAGTTCAGCCTCTCTTTTCCCCCAGTTTGACCAGTTCAGCCTCTCTTTTCCCCCAGTTTGACCAATTCGGCCTCTCCTGTCACCCAGTTTGACCAGTTCAGCCTCTCTTTTCCCCCAGTTTGACCAGTTCAGCCTCTCCTGTCACCCAGTTTGACCAGTTCAGCCTCTCCTTTCCCCCAGCTTGACCAGTTCAGCCTCTCTTTTCCCCCAGTTTGACCAGTTCAGCCTCTCTTTTCCCCCAGTTTGACCAGTTCAGCCTCTCTTTTCCCCCAGTTTGACCAGTTCAGCCTCTCTATTCCCCCAGTTTGACCAGTTCAGCCTCTCTTTTCCCCCAGTTTGACCAGTTCAGCCTCTCTATTCCCCCAGTTTGACCAGTTCAGCCTCTCTTTTCCCCCAGTTTGACCAGTTCAGCCTCTCTATTCCCCCAGTTTGACCAGTTCAGCCTCTCTATTCCCCCTGCTTGACCAGTTCAGCCTCTCTTTTCCCCCAGTTTGACCAGTTCAGCCTCTCTTTTCCCCCAGTTTGACCAGTTCAGCCTCTCTATTCCCCCAGTTTGACCAGTTCAGCCTCTCTATTCCCCCTGCTTGACCAGTTCAGCCTCTCTTTTCCCCCAGTTTGACCAGTTCAGCCTCTCTTTTCCCCCTGCTTGACCAGTTCAGCCTCTCTTTTCCCCCAGTTTGACCAGTTCAGCCTCTCTTTTCCCCCAGCTTGACCAGTTCAGCCTCTCTTTTCCCCCAGTTTGACCATTTCAGCCTCTCCTTTCCTCCAGTTTGACAAGTTTAGCCTCTCTTTTCCCCCAGTTTGACCAGTTCAACCTCTTCCCCCCCCAGTTTGACCAGTTCAGCCTCTCTTTTCTCCCAGTTTGACAAGTTTAGCCTCTGTTTTCCCCCAGTTTGACCAGTTCAGCCTCTCTTTTCTCCCAGTTTGACAAGTTTAGCCTCTGTTTTCCCCCAGTTTGACCAGTTCAACCACTATTTTCTGCCAGTTTGACAAGTTCAGCCTCTCTTTTCCCCCAGTTTGACCAGTTCAACCTCTTCCCCCCCCAGTTTGACCAGTTTAGCCTCTCCTTTCCCTCAGCTTGACCAGTTCAACCTCTACTTTCCCCCAGCTTGACCAGTTCAGACTCTCTTTCCCCCAGCTTGACAAGTTCATCCTCTTCTTTCCCCCAGTTTGACCAGTTCAGTCTCTCCGCTGGCCATGAGGTCGCTTGTTTTCTGAGGAGGGTTTCTGTTGGCCACTCTCACTGTTGGATCCCTTCTCCTCCAGGCTGCGGTTGTCTCTTAACCCCACTCTATTAATCATCTCTCTCTTATTCGCCCCCTCTGTTCATTTAACGCTCCTTCATGGTACCAAGAGGGTCAATTAGGCCCTGCAAGACCCAGCACTGACTATAAGGGTCTCCCAGCCTCCCAGAGACACAGGAGGGGCAATTAGGCTGTCTAATGCTGGTCGCTGAACACGAGCACACCGGATGTTTGCTCCAGATTACGCACACACTCACACACACACACACACATATGCTCAAACAGACTCCATTTGATGCCTGCCAGCTGGACCATATAACGTGTAAACCTAAAACAATTAACTTAAAGTTGTACCTTGTGTTTATGTGCCTGTGTGGTTGAGGGTGTTTGTGTAGATGTTGTTCAGGAATGAAGTTTTCCCAGGTGAGGGCCGTAGTCCAGTGGCTTTCTCAAAGCTAAAAGGCAATTACCCCAGGTCAAGATCCCTGCGCAGAGAGCCAGGAGAAGGAAGGACAGTACGAAGAACCTGGGGCATTAATTACGTTTTTCATGGAAATTAATTTTCATGGCTTTTCATTGAATGTTCCCCACTTTAATATTTGATGTATTAAAACATCTGTTAACATTATCCTAAAGGCCCTATAAAATGGTTTGAGGAATACAGTTTTCTCTAACGTGTTGATGTAGTTGAAACAAGGAAATTGTGGTTTATCCTTGTTTTTAAAAATCCATTAGCGTTTACATTTGTGTCACACTCCAGAAACTCCATGCCTTGCTATATTGTTAGTCTGAGGAGGGAGATGTTAGAGGGAGGGACAACAAGAAAAAGACTAAATGTTAAATGTGTTTATCGGGTAATAGTTTATTTGGTCAACTTTTAAGAGTATAGTAGCATACAGATCAGCTCAAATGTAACCGAAAACTAAAAGTCTTTGAAGGGGGCATAGCACACAGTTTGTGTTAATCTCATGTTAATCTTGAGGACCTATAGTAGTACGGCATCCTTCATATCTCCAAAGAGTCTTTAGTTTTATCAGATTCATAAAAGACAGGCACCCTATACCGATTCTCTCGGAAACAGCCGAGCTCCTGGAGGCGTGTCGTGGGCGGAGCTAAAGAGTCACACACAGTATATCTTTGCATTATCCCTGGATAATGTTTGATTCTCTAAGCGTTCGTGTTGTTTACAGTATATGCACTTAGGCACCGGTTGCCAACAAAACACAGCCATTTGATGCAGTTTTACTCACTGCCTGTGATTCCGACTCATGACCGGGATCTTTCATCGCTGAAACTGCTCCACCTTTCAGTTTCAAAACGATATGCAAATCCTGCGTCAAACTCGGATTTGTTTATAAAACTTTCATCACCAAAATGCCGGGAACGAACAAACACACTTGCACAACTCCGTCAGGAGAAACAAACTGCACCCACTGTTCCCTTAAAGGATAATTCCGGTATTTAACGCCTTGAGTCTATTTTGTAGTTTGTTTTGAATGAAATAGAGTGGTGGACTTAGAAATGTTGACACTGGGTCCTGTCTCGACTTTTTGACTATTTTAGCCTGTGACAGCAATGTATGCTTTCACTCCGTGTTGTTTGCTATTGTAGAGCTATTTTTTCAGATACCTCACAACCGCGTATAAACTTCCGCTCGATATTTGAGTCTGAAGCGTCAGCACACTCCCGACCACTTGATGGCGACAACCAAGACGCTGTACGGAACACCGTGTCTAGCGCACCGTAAAAGTCCAGGAGCAAAGTTGCTCTGCTCACGCTAGCCTTCTGAGAGACACTGGAGAACCGAGCGAAAAGACTACAACCAAATGTAAACAGACCCCTTTCCGTTCCCGGTAGCTAGCGCAGTAATATCAACAAGCACTGAGTCCTCCAGCAGACATCAATGCGATTTTAAAAAATGAAAATATAACACGACAGAAACGGTATTTCGCTACACCACTTGTTTCAGAACATCAACGAACACCACCAACCACTCGTTGAGTTGCACAGTTTTGAAAATGAACGTTAACGTTAAATGAACGTAACGTGAAAATGAACGTAACGTTAAGGGTTGTTTTAAGGACATGTTTGTGCATGCCCATAGACAGCCAGTCTAACGCTGTCACACGCAAGTCCACCACTCTATTTCATTCAAAACAAACTTCAAAATAGACTCAAGGTGTTAAACACCGGAATTATCCTTTAACGCTGGGCTCTTCGGGAAACTAAACAAGGTTATCTTTCCCTCACAACTTCCCAAACACACTTCTTTCGTGACATTGTTGATTTTGTGGTCTAAAAACAAAACGACAGCGCTGCCGATGGTTTCCGCAACACGAACGAAGCATATTGATGGGTGTGCTCTTGCTCCGGTTCAAGTATCCCAGATAGCCAACTGACATTGAATCAACGTGGAAATATGACATAGAAACAACGTTGATCTGACATTGTTTTGCTCATCGAATTAACGTTGAACCGACGTCAGACGCGTCATTCTTTCAAAACTAACGGAAAATCAACTTGAAATCAACGCGTCGTTTCAACGTTATGAAAGTAAACCAATTTTCGATTTTCATTTAGCTTTGAAGAATGCCGCGTCTGACGTTGGTTCAACGTTAATTCGATGAGCAAAATCAACGTTGTTTCAATGTCATGAGAGACATCGTTTCCACGTTGATTCAATGTCAGTTTGCTGTCTGGGATGTTTGTGTGTGTGTGTCTTTCGGGAATAGTGCCCATAGAAGGAATCCCACCCTTTATAAGGCCATACTCGGGGAAAAAACTTTCCGAAACGTATATATGAACCCTGAAGGAGTGTATTTGGCACAGAAATATTTTGTTAAACTTTGGCCACTTTTAGCCCAAGAATGCAAATCTCTAACAGTGTAAATAAGTGTGAATGCATGAAACGCCATTAGACATCCCCATTACCTTCATTGGTTGTCAAGGAGCGGCACTTTCCAGAGTTTAACCTTAATGTGCTTCATTGGACCTTCCCTCAAAGACATCTTGTAGAGGAAGGGTGTCTAAATCCCATCCGCTAACCAGCGGTGTACCTCAGGGCTCTGTACTGGGCCCCCTCCTCTTCTCAGTATATACAGCATTGCTGAGACAAATGTAACCTTAATTCTATTGACAGAACTACAATTACAGTGCTAGCCTACTTTCTTATTAGCACTTTGTGGTTTTGTCTTAGCACTCAATTTGTATTCTTAGTTAGTTACATGCTGAAGTAATTGTTTCTTTGTAAAGTGCCGTCTGCCAAGGAAATAAATTTAATTATGTAATAAATGTTGTTAGCAGTGAATCAACAGCCCTCCATTGTGCTAATTACAGCCGTGATGGATTGTTTTGTGAGTAAGCAAGACAGTGCAGTTAAAAGAAGGCCTTGAAAAAGTTTACATGCTGTTGCCTACAAGATGCACATGCACACACAGTATCTCTTTATTTACAGTAAAAGTGCCTCGCTAATACAAGCAGCGCTTTCATAGCGGCTTTTACTCCATAAAGCACTACTGCAGCGTGTGGGTACGAGACGAGAGACCATCATAAACATGCATTATCATCCTGATCTGTCAGCCGGAGGGAGACCGCCATTGACATGCACTCCCCACACAGGTACACACGATAATGGATCCGCTCTCTATAACATGTCAACCTCATTGTAATGTAAAAGCGCTCTCTTACCCACGTCTGCCGAGGGGGAAGCCATGCAGAGATGACCTGCACTCTTTTAAAATGTAACATGACTTTAAAAGCCCCGGCTCAGATGAGGATATGACTGTGTGTTTCAGCTGTTCTCAGGGTTTCTGTTGCTGGTCATATTTAAAACGCTGTAATCAGGATACAAAAATCTGGTAACTGTAATTCGTTACAGTTACGGAAAAAAAAGTAATCCGATTACAGTTACATTTTGTAATAGAAATGCGAAAACCATCAGGATTACAATATTTTCACTTAAAACTAAATAAACTAGTATTTTGACATGATAACGCTGTAGGGATGTGAAACGATTAATCGCAGCTAAAATAAAAGTTTGTGTTTAACAGAATTAACAAATGTTAATTTTATGTAATATATGTGTTTGTACTGTGTATAATTATTTTGTATATATAAATACACGCATGCATGTATTTATTTAAGAAAAATTGTTTATTTATATTTAAAATATTTTTATTTAATACACACTATAAATATAAATATTTCTTAAATATATACATGCATGTGTTTGTATGTATACAGTATATAAAAAATAGTTCTACACAGCACACACGCACATATAATGTAAACACAAACATATTTTCTTGGGTCTGATGAATGTTAGCCCTAATTGACAGTGATGCGCGTATCGCGGTTATATGCGTGCAGACTGCCGATAAATCATTAATGTCTTGATTTTAATTAAGACAGAACTCTCGTTTCAGGATAAAACGCAACAAACATGCATTACTCTTTTACTTTCGTTTTCAACAACGTATATCTCGTTTGGGAAAACCAATCAAGGCCTCACGCTCCTCCTAGTGGCCATTATACAAAACACAAAGGGGAAAAAAAAACATTATTGCGCTTAAAGTTACACTGTGTGATTTTTACCCCCATCTAGTGGTGAAAATCTATATGACCATCCAGTGAATATTAGTTTCTGTTCCTCTCAATTCCGATGTCGTTTTAACTCCTACGGTGGCCAATGTAGTCCAAGATCTACATGGCTTCCAGTTCGACCTCGTTCATGAGTGTTAACTCAAACGTAAACGCGAAAGGTGAAGCTTGAATTAACGGGTATGTCCCTCTTTGGCTAATGTACTTTCAAGATGGAGGGGCAACATTAGAACCCCTTTCCCGTATGTATTTTCAATGGCATATTAAACACTCATGAGAATACTTTATTACTTGAACAAAGTGAATATACATTAATGAGCACATATATTTTTGAAAGAACTAAGTGTTTTTAGCTAAGAATAAACTAAAAGAGTTACACAGTGTAGCTTTAATAACTTAAAGGACAACTCTGAACCAAAATGAACCTTTGGTCTAATTACACATTGGTACCGAGTCGACCGTTCTCTGAGCTTTTTTTTCATGATAATTAAATGTAAAGAGTTTGATCTCTAAAAGCTGTTTAGCGTATAACGCTAGTATATAGGGGATAGAGTAATGAAAAATAAAAATCGCTAGTTAATACCACTAACAAGGCTCAAAATAGCCCCACACTAACACAGTAACATAATGAGGCTCCATACATGCAAAACGAAGCCTTGAGAACTTTGTAAGTGTACAGACCGTTTAATAAGAAGATACTTTATAAAGACAGTTCACTTCGTGCATACAGGCAGGAGCCATCTTTGGAAAAGAGTCTCGACAATATATAGATTCACAGTATATCACAATACAAACATGCAATATCTATAGTGGATGGTGACAACATGTATCGTGGACCGTTCAAGCAAAAAAAAAAAAAAATACTGAGTTTTAGTGTCATACTAAATTACTATACATAATGTTGAATATTTAATAAATAAATAAATATGTGTGGGTTCTGATAATGTCAGATGTTACCAGTAAATGTGTCCGACATTATTATAAATATATCTAGTCAGTGAAAGAGAGCAAGTATATTCATCTACAATAATTCAGTGTTTTCGTCTTCAGAATCATGAATATTGTTAATCTGGTGTCTCTATTGTCTCTCAGCACCAAGTCCCTATTCATTTACACACACAATGAAATATATTATTTTAATCAACAGTACATTTTTTGCTAACTTTTACCATATGTCTTGTGGTATCGTGAGATGTATCGAATCGTGACACGAAGTAAACTCTAGACCAGTGTGTGCTTCATCATAACCGTAACTCTACAAGAGACTTGAGATGACAGATAGAGCTTTCTCTGTGTGTGTGTGTGTGTGTGTAATGTGCATTTATTGGCATGAGCTGATTGAGTCTTCTCTGAGATCTGGGCTAGGCCTCTTCTTCCCCATCGATCCTCCGCTATCCCATCAGGCAGTGCTGAGAATATCAGGCCGGCAAACATTAAGCAAACCAAGAAAGAGTGCTGGAGTAGTAATGCAAAATCCATGCGCTTTTCATTGTGCTAATTGATCCAACACTGGTGTAGATAGCGTGCGTTTATCTGTTGATTCGTCCTCCTTCCTCTCCTCCATCACACGCGTGGAGAGCGAGAGGAATTAGCTAATGAAGTAATCACTGTGGGACCGGTGCCAATACAGGCCTATTGTTTTAGGGAAATGGATATTTCTCCCGTCTGACAACAGTCTGGCGTGTTTTACCTTCAGACGTATTAAAGCTCCTGAGAAATGATTCAGTTATTTGTCACAGGCCAAATGGATTACACAAAACGTGCAGACGCAATATTGTTTGTTTGATTTAAAGGGAAGGAATAGGAAAGCTGTCGGGTGTGTTTGATGCATGTGTGTGTAGTTACACAACCGTCACTAAACACTCGGCGCTTGATGTGATTGAGCTTCTTCACAACACATCCTTCAATATTGTGTGTTTATAATAGACGTTTCTCTGAACGGCGTCGTGTTGGATGTTTTCACTTTGTCTTTAAGTGTTGTTTAGATCATTCCTTCTTATTTATATTTTTATTGCTTATATGTGACATGTAATATTGGGTTTTTAATCACTGCCGCTTGTTCATTGAAGTTTAACAAGACTCACTTGTTGTCACAATATGCAAAATGGAAACGTATATTTTTATAAAATTTACAGATAAAACGTAAAATATGCGCTGAGGAAAAGGCAACAACGAGTGTTAGTCGCGGTAAGCGCGTACGCTGCGCTTTTAAGTATGTGTATGTGTCTTTACACTGGTGGCGTCCAAACAGCACAGACACGACTAAAATTTAGTTATCGACAATAATGTATGTGATCGATTAGTTGTTGCGGCCCTACATGGCAGTGTCCGTCTGCCAGTGAGCGTCGGCCAATAGCGAGCCTCCGTTCTGCCGAAACGCGGCGTCCGCTCACTCAGCCCACAGAAGAAGATGTCAAATAAAGACGTTATTTTTGTTTTTTTGCGCACAGAAAGTATTCTCGTCGCTTGATAAACTTAAGTTTGAGCCGCTGTCGTCACTTTACTTTCACTTTTGAACAGTATAACAAGTCCTTGCTGAACTTCAGAAGACTTTATATATGAGTTTAAAGAGCTACTTTTATTGCACGGTTTTAATTTTTTTGAGCTTGTGGAGAAAAATTTGATTGTGTGGGAAAAAAAGCAGTGTTTGTGAATAAATATATTATTATATATAAACTAGGGCTGTCAAACAATTAATCGCGATTAATCGCATCCAAAATAAAAGTTTGTGTTTACATAATGTATGTGGGTGCACTGTGTATAATTATTGTGTGTGTGTATATATATATATATATATATATATATATATATATATGCATGTAAATTTAAGAAAAAAATTAGGGCTGTGCAAAAATTAATTGCGATTAATCGCATCCAAAATAAAAGTCTGTGTTTATATAATATATTTGTGTGTGCTGTATATAATTATTTTGTATATATAAATACCTATGCATGCATGCATTAAGAATTATTTGCGCTTAAATTCTGTATATATATATATATATATATATATAAATACATAATCTATATTATATAAATATTAATATTTTATAAATGAATAACACATTTCTTAAATATATACATGCATGTGTGTGTATTTATATATGCAAAATAATTATATACAGCACACACAAATATATTATATAAACACAGACTTTTATTTTGGATGCGATTAATCGCAATTAATTTTTGCACAGCCCTAAAAAAAGTTTAAAAAATATAAAAATATTTATATGTAATATAAATAATATTATACATGATAATGTTTCTTAAATATATACAAGCATGTGTGTGTATTTATATATATACAAAATAATTATACACAGTGCACCCACGTATATTATGTAAACACAAACTTTAATTTTGGATGCGATTAATCGCGATTAATCTTTTGACAGCCCTAATTAAAATATAATTTATTCCTGTTATCAAAGCTGAATTTTCAGCATCATTACTCCAGTGTTCAGTGTCACATGATCCTTCAGAAGTCACTCGAATATGAGGATCTGATGATCAAGAAACATTTATGATTATTATCAGTGTTGGAAACATTTATTTTCAGGATACTTTGACAAACAGAAAGTGCATTATAAATGTCTTCACTGTCACTCTGTAACAGTATAGCAAATCCTTGCTGAACTTCAGAAGACTTTATGAGTACTTAAGAATTAAGAAGAGTAACGAGTACTAATGAGTACATAATGAGTACTTAAGTACTTAAGTTAAGAATTAACTTCAGAAGATTTTATATATGAGTTTTAAGAGCTACTTTTATTGTACGGTTTTCATTTTTTGGAGCTTGAGGAGAAAAATTTGATTGTGTGGAAAAATGCAATGTTTGTGAATATATATGTATATATATATATATATATATATATATATATATATATATATATATATATATAGCCTTTGGTAAATAAGGATAAACGCTGGTAAAGTGACATCTCCATGTCAGAGTTTGTTAGTTCAACAAAAGAAACTTTGGTGTCGGTGTGTGGATCGGCCACTCTTGAGGAATGCAGAAATGAGTTTGATGGATCATTAAAGATGATTTGGGTAATGCCCGTTTGAATCTGTCCTGCATCTCCATCAATAACACATCTCCAGTGTTTCAGATGAACGAGGGAACAGAGACACAGACTTGCATTAAACGGTTATAAAATTCCCCTTCCGTGAGATAGTTGCGCACTATGTTTGTAAATGATGGCCATTTAAAATCCATAAAACTGTTATTGTGCATAATACCTTATTAATATACGTGTGTGTACGCGCAGGACGGAGGGAGCGAGTGTGTCCGTGATCTGTTCCCCATCCGTCTGTCGTTCGCAGAGGTTAATGATTCCTTGATGCTGGGATCTTCTGTGGGATATAAATCTCCCCAGACTGGCGTAGCTGACGATAAAGCGCGCGTGTGATATGATATTACAATAACCGTCATTTGTAATATGGGTGAAATTTAGTTAAGCACTTTAAAAGTGTAACCGAATGCGTCAGTGGAACTGGGACACACTCACACAGTTTAGTATTATTATTATTTTTACATTGTTAGTTTATGATTAGTTTTTTTTAACCCCAGATATGTTTATTGCTTTGTTATTGTTTGGTTTTCGTGAAACAGAAAGCTGTAGTGTGTTTCGTCTGATACAAACACACACACACACACACACCACACAGATGGAAATGTTGAAAAGTGATTTGGACTGTGTTGTTCTGATTTAGATAGGCATGTTAATGTAATGTAAATCTTTGCATTTATTCCTTTATTGTAAAAAGATAAAGACGTTTGGCGGCTGGAAGCCCTGTTTGTATTAATACAAAAATATACAGATAATATATATATATGTCGAATGCAAAATCCATTTCCATTTAGAATATTTATTCAAGCTTTCTTCCATGTTTGTATAATCCAAGTATTAAAAGGAAAATTCAATTTTTGCGTTTCCATATAAAATGCTCTCCAAATATTGCCTGCTTTGCCCGTCTCTCGCCGCACGCCGACAGAGGCATTGTTATTCGTTTATAATCTTCTTTGTCGTCTTCATTCGTGTTTTCTTCCTCTCGCTGCGGAAATAACCCGTAGTGGAGAGTGTAATTTTTCAATTGCCTGATGCATTAATGAAAGCGGCGGATTAAAACACTGTGATGTCATGGGTTTGGGTTCAGAGAGTGATCTAACTGGTGTAACTGGTTTGGAGAATGTGTGTATCAGATGCCCTGTGATATAACATGTGGCCTTGTTAGGAGATGATATTCCCATTATTATGACCGCTCATAATGTTTTGGCTCATATAACTGTTTTTATTGATGCATTTTTAATGTGTGTAAGCTGCAAACACACTGGATTGTTGTTTATCTAAAGTCCTGCTGATTCATTATGGTTGCAGAGCCTCTACTCATTACATACACTGTAAAAATGAATATGCTTTATCTAATCAATAGAGTTGTGGCAACAGATTACAAGCAATGTTAATTAGAATTGAGTAATCATAATCAAATTATTCCTTAAAAGTTAACCATCTAAAATGAGTAAAGTTTACAACAACCAAAAAATTTAACAAAAATATCTCACTAACACACTGTAAAAAATATTTTCAAGATTTTTTTTTTATAATAATTGATTTAGTTGAGAACTTATTATTTTGAGTTTCTGATGATTAAACTAATCTCCTTCATTGTATTAACTCACTTTTTCCAGTTCAATCAACTTACAATTTTAAGGCAACCCTGGTTACTTACTTTTTTAAGTTAAACCAACAATATTTTTTACAGTGTAGTAATCACAACATTTTTTCTTTTGTCAAATCAGCTTAAATAATTTATTTAGTTCAGATAACATATAATTTTGAGTTTCTGATGATTAAATCAGTCTCCTTCATTGAATTAACTCACTTTTTCCAGTTCAATGAACTTAAAATTTTAAGGCAACCAGGTTACTTACTTTTTTTAAGCTAAACCATCAATATTGTTTTTATAATCCAATATATTGGATTATATATTATTGTTTTTTTTTAATCTCTCGTTTTCACAAAACCAAGTAGATTTATTTGTAATTTGCTGTTAAAAACCTCAAATTTGCCCCCTATACTGTAAAAAAAAAAAACTTTTCATGTTTAGTAATCACAACATTTTTTCTTTTGTCAAATCAGCTTAAATAATTTATTTAGTTCAGATAACATATAATTTTGAGTTTCTGATGGTTAAATTGATCTCCTTCATTGTATTAACTGATTTTTTCCATTTTAATGAACTTAAAATTTTAAGGCAACCAGGTTACTTACTTTTTTAAGTTAAACCAACAATATTTTTTTAAAGTGCAGACAGAACTCTTGATTTTATATTGGCAACATTGAAGACACGTGATGTTAACAAGCAGAATCACTGAAGGAGAAACCCGTCATTTTAAAACAAACACTGATCACCATAATGGTGACTTAAATTGATGATTTTTTTTTTGGTTGTTGTTGTAAGTTTTACTCGTTTTAATGGTTAACCTTTAAGGAATTAATTTGATTAATTATTACTCAATTCTAATTTGTTCCATTTAATTAATTATATTGCTTGTAATCTGTTGCCACAATTGTTTTGATTAGATAAAGCATATTCATTTTTACAGTGTATCTCTCTGAATCTCATCATATTCGGTGTCACATTGACGTGATGGACAGAGTTAACTCTAACATTAGTGATCCGCATACGTCATGCTGTAATGAAGACTGACTCTTCACGGCTGTGGGTGAGTTAGCTGTCATTAACTTCACTAGTTAAACAGAGCGAACTGTGTTAACTTCGGCATTCATCTCATACGCTTTTGCTTATGTGTAAACATTCCACAATGCTAAAATACACTGTAAAATATGATTTTTTTTGGTGAAGTAAAAACTACTGAAAAAAAAAGTAAAATGTAATTTACATGAAAAAGTTAGTTCAGGAAAGAATTTGAAAAACTTAGTAAATTCCATATTAGTACTTAATTCAAGCAGAAATGAAAGTGTAAATATCAACTCAATAAAATTAAGTCGAAATTACTCAACTTTTCTGATACTGGGGTTCCCATCATGCACTGGACCTTGAGGTTCATTTTTCACTGGTTTCCCAACGCATTCTCATCCTTTAGCGTCATATAGAACACTATATGCAAAAACGGCGCTATACTACGCACATGACACCCGTTATCGTTAATATAACACGCGCTGTGAGGGCTAAGTTTAGGTGTGGGGTAGGGTGTGTGGGTCATATTCACGCTAAAGTATTTATGACGTCATGGGTTCGCGTGTGTTATATTAACGATAACGGGTGCCATGTGCGTAGTACAGCGCCGTTTTTGCATATAGCGTTCTATATGACGTTAAAGGATGAGAACGGGCTGGGTTTCCAGCTGTATTTACACTGTTTTATCATTGATTTTTGTTGTCAGTATTAGTAACTTGCCATTTTGTGACATTTCCAGTACATTTTTTGCTCAAAATACACATTCAAACACAAAAACGACTCATCAAATGTTACCGCCAGTGTGTATTGTCTACCAAGTATTGAGGTGTTTGCATTCACTTAACATCTGACATGAATGTAATATAAATGACTTAGATGACCTAAGTAAAGCTCATACTATAAATGACTAATAAAATTCAATATTATTGTTTTAGTGAAATGTAATAGAAAGGCAAAGGAAATTTCCACTAAATCGATGTTAATTAGTTAAGTTAAAATGATTTATTTTCTGTAAAGTTTACTTAATTCCATATTCCAAGTAAATTTAACTTAAATATTTCTAATTAAAGCTACTAATAAATAGGTTTAGGTTTTTATTTGGCAAATCTTTGTACATTTACTTGCATTTTCTGAGTCAAAAAAGTTGCCTAGCTTTTTTTAAAGTAAATCCTACTCCAATTTTTTTTTCAGTGTAGTTATATTTTTAAATTTTATAAAAAAAAATTTTGTGGAAGTAGCATGTTCATGAAAATGAATTTCACTTATGACATTGCCATATATATATATATATTTTCTGCTTTATTTATAATTGAATTATAAAGCTCATTATTATTCGATTTGCTTTACTCATCCGTATGGTGTACCAAACCTGCACTGTTTTATTTGTTAATGTGAAATATAAAATCTCACTGGATTATTACAATTTATGGCAAAATCAATGTTTGGAAATGTAAACTGATATTTCCTACTGACAAACTACAGCAAAATATGCAAATAAGTGGGTTAAAACCATTTTAAAAACTCAAAACACACACACACACACACACATATATATATATATATATATATATATATATATATATATATATATATTGTCTCCACTGTTGAACTGGTTTATGAATGTTATTTCATGAATTAGGCATTGCTAGTTCTTAAAGGAATCTGCTGGAAAGGTCTAGTGTGAATGTAAAGATTTTCCTAAAATGTAAAGAAATTCTCTGTTTCATTTGTGTTTTTTCTTCGCTTATAGTTACTTTACAGTAATTTTGCTCATGCTTTATGATATCCAGTATAATAGAAGTGAAAGGGAGCACATGTCTGGTGTGTTGAGTGTTGAGAAACACTGATCTATGTGATTCAGAGCTCACAGAAACAGAATATATGCATAACACAGACATTTGATTTCAGAAATCAATTCCTGAAATTATTTCCTTTCTGTGAAAGTCTCCGCAGCTTTAGTTTATTGCTGTCCTCAGCACACTTTATCCCACGCAAAGCCTGGCGTGTTCCTGTGGCTCGCTCTCCTGCATGCGCTGTTTTGTATGTATGTTGTTTTTTAATGCAGCGCTGGACGCTCATATTTGGGGTTGTGTTGAGCCCCTGCCCTGTAATACAGGGCTTTACCCAGCGCCCCCTCCTCTCCGCGCATTAGAATATGAAAGTGTGTGTGTGCGGTTCCGCAGTTGTCCGCAGACACACTCTCATGCATAAGACATGAGCGCCGCAGTCAGTGCGATTGGCGGGGCGAGGCGCGTTTAGGGAGAGAGGATATCCCTGGTCTTAGACACATACACATGCTATAATGAGCAGGATTTGATTCTTCAAACATCATATGCACTGGGGAGGAAGCGCACTTTAGCGTGCGTGTGCGCATTTACGTGCTAAAAGTATCTCTCTTGTATGCGCATGGGGGATATCAGGAACCGCTGGAGTTTAGTTTAAAAAGCCTTGTTAGGAGTGTCTTGTACTTGTCAATTTTGAGAGCTTTTAGGGCTTTTCATCTTTTTTAGGTACTTGTGTGCATGTGTAAGTTTACTCAGAAATTGTTTTGGGAGGAAAAAAAATGTTTTGATCCAAATATGGGGTAAAAAAAAAAATATTTTTTTTTTGGGGGGGGGAGGGAATTCCTTTAAATGTAAAATGATTAATTCTGTATATTTAAAAAAAAAAACTATGCTATATATCAACATATTACTTTTTAAAGACTTTTCTAATTATTTTGATCCCCTTTTTAAATTTGAACCCTAATTGTGTTATATATATATATATATATATATATATATATATATATATATATATATAACACATTTAGGCAGTCAAACGATTAATTGCAATTTATTTCATCCAAAATAAAAGTTTGTGTTTACATAATATATGTGGTTGCACTGTGTATAATTATTTTGTGTTTGCGTGTATATATATATATATATATATATATATAAACACACATGCATGTATAAATATATATATATATATATATAATATATATATATATACATATATATTTATGTATAATATAAATTATATATAAATCTATATACAGTAAATACATGAAAATATTTCTTAAATATATACAAGCATGTGTGTGTATTTATATATATATATATATATATATATATATATATATATATATATATTTATAAAATAATTATACACAGTGCAACCACATATATTATGTAAACACAAACTTTTATTTTGGATGCGATAAATCGCGATTAATCGTTAGACAGTCCTAATGTTTTATATATATATATATATATATATATATATATATATATATATACGTATATATATATATATATATATATATATATATATATATAGTCACAACATATGCATATAATTTTATAGACCAAGCACACTTTTCAAAATGAATACAAAAACGTATTGAAAAAAAAAAGTTTTTTGGGACATACTTAATTTGATTTACAACTGTACACTTGTGGTTATGGCAATGCATGGCAATGCCCCTATTCATAAATATTGTGCATTTTATATGAGGTTTTGCAATACTATGCCAAAAATAAGCGTACTCCATAACTCCACTAAAAAGCCTGAGACCGGTTGATTAAAAGTTGGTTTGATGCAGTTAAGTGTCCAAATCCATCTGGGTCCACCAATTCCCATGGTTAGACTTTGATTACCGTATCCATAAATGTCTCAGAAAGTTCTTGGCATAGACTATTTTTATGATAATACCATTGTACCGATAGATTTATAATGATAAGGCTAAAGGGGAGGACTGTGTTCAAGAGTAGAATCAGTGTAGTTGTGGGAAAAGAGAAAACCGCCCGTGAAACTCTTCTCTTTCTCCCCGTGGATGGCAAGCACCGCAGTGGGACGCTGAGTTTGATCAGGTGATGCAGTACACACACTCCAACATGTCTGAGCACTTCGTAACACTCTTTCCAAACTGCACATTTGCTCTGTGGGGTTCACTGCAGCACTGGTAACCTATAGACTCGGCCTCCCGCAAACATCAATTATTTACTGCTGGGCTGCAGTGTGCGAGTCAATGTCAGCACTTGAGTGAGAGAGAAATATAGGAAGAGAAAGACAAGAAATGATGTGAGCTCAAGCAATTTTGTTCTGCTTCAATTACCGGTCTAAATGGACTTGACCCCTCTGTTATTTTCTCTTTCTCTGCAAGGAGAGAAGTTCATGTCCCAGGCACTTTTCACAGGCGAGGTTATAAATAGGCCATGAAACCTTAAAAAGGCTGAGAGAAAAGAAATGAAATTGCGCTCTTGTTTTTACATCGTTATGTCAGGGATCCTCAAATCCAGCCCTGGAGAGTTAAGCTCCAACCCTAATCAAAGATTAGTGAAATTAATTGCTAGAAAGCACATATAGTTTGATCAGAACTCTACAGGCAGGGTTCGTCTAGGGCTGGATTTGAGGAAGCCCTGCTATAAATGATCATCTATTTAACATATCTAATAGTTCTCCCAACTATAAAACAAGATTTTGTCCCACCACTGTCCCTACTTTTTCCTTCACATCTTCATAACTAGCATTGAATGTCATTGATACGAAAACAACGGAGAAAAATAAAGTGTGGGGAGAGAGAGGGATAAAGGTCTTTTTAGATGTGGAGGCAAACTAAATAGTATGAATGAGTGGGGAAACTCTGCGAAGAAAGGCTTTGAACGACGGAGGACAAAACAAAACACAGACATTCGTTGTTCTGAGTCGCTAGAGAGAAGCAAGGCGTGAAAGACGAAGCTTCCTGGGGGACGTTCGCTTGTTCATTCACCCCTCACTGTCTTTCTCGTCCTCGCTCTGGCTGTTTCTCTCAAAGTGAGGTCATCTGAACAGCTCAGTGGTACAACGTACAGAAAAGCCATTGAATACAAGACGACAACTTTGGCAAAATGCAAATATTACAGATGGAATTTGTGTCCATTTTGTTGTTAGCTGGTGTTGAGGGGTCACACATTTAGCTCAAGCAGAAAACCTCATTACAGGTTTTCTAACAGACCTATTTCAAGTTTGGGAGTCTCAATTAACAACCTGATGAGTTGATTCTAGTGTGTTTTATCAACTTTGGACATATCCAAACGTTTCATTATTTGGGGAGCACTGGGAATGGAGGGGTCTGATGGGTGACGTGGAAGTGTGAAGGTACTGTTTCTCAACCTGTATTGGCCTTATTGTCCTTGTACCCTGATGACAGCCTTCCTGCCAGGTATTATTGACTTGATAGAGATCTGAAGAGGTAAAGAGATTGAATGAGCCGTTTGTTCCCAATGCGGACCCTGATCGGCCTCGTTTCCATTACAGCATATCTACGTTCAACTTTGACCCCCTCCTCTGGTGTGTGTTTGGACGTGTACCGCGGTATGTTAAGGTCCTCTTTTGCGTTATCTGCCTCGTTTTTCCGTTTCAAGATTTTCTTTCTTGTCAGGTCTGTGAGGGTTTATGTTAAATATCTGTAACGGCTGCCCAACTCAAAGACAGCAGATACTTACTCTTGGGACATTTCTTGACAGCATCACCCTTGTTTTCCTGGGGCTTATCAGTCCTCTCCCTTTCTGGAAAGCTGAATATCATTCTTCATAAAGATGACTCTTGTCTTGTCAGTTGCTCAGCACTATAGAGAAGTCAAAGACGGCCCGGCTTGCACAGTGAATTTATTAGGTTGAAGCCACAAAACTGATTTGGAAGATGGCAGGTCCCCCTTTCAAGTCAGTTAGCAAGACTTGATTCTACCAATGGCTAGAGTAGAGGTGAACCAGGCTTTTTAAAGACAGTCCACCAGGGATATCTGTTTAACTTGAAGACCTTGTGGAAGTCATCATTGAGCCATTGCGGCTGTAGTCTGTAGGGCTTGACAATGACTTGATGCTGAATGCAAAGTTATTGTGCTATACTATGTTGTTTCATCTGGTGTTCTCTGCAAAGTTCACTCTTTCGGCGAGAAAGCTCCAGAAATTCATCAGCCAGGGTCTCGGGTATCCAGTTCAGCAGCTGATACAGCTTTCCCTTCATTGCCTGGGGTTTTCCCCATTGAATAGCTTGTTTGCCTCTCTCTCCTGACAGATCTACCTGCTACTTGACCAAATCAGACAACATCTCAGATCTCTGTGCACACAGCTAGGAGAATTCTTCTAGCCTTACACAATTGAAGTCTATGAGCCATCCGAGGCCTGGCCAATTTCATTCCATGGCTGAACAATGTGTAACTACCACCAAATAATATTATTTTCACCCCCTTGTTCACAGGAACTGTGGGGATGGTGAACGTGTGAACAATGAGTTTTGGTGCCAAGCATCAATCAAGGCTGATCAATTTTTAATTGAAGCTCTTGCTTACACCCCATCATTCACCCATAGTGCCAAATATGGTAAGAAATCGAGATGCCCAAGACTTGATTCAGAGTTATGACCACTGTGCTTCTCAGTCACCGGCCCATCCAAATCATTGTCTTCTGTTAGTGTTGCGTGTCCTTCAATGGACGTGACCCCTAATGAATGTTGGAAAGCACTCTTCAACACAAGAACAGGCCTGAATTCTCTTTGTCCCGACATTTCCATTTGGCCGATAGTAGCTGAGCTAGTAAGCTTTGGTTGTTTACTCAAGATTTTGAACTTTAAGGTCATCTGGGTATAGCGTACATGCAGGAAATTTGCATGCTGTGTTCATACGCCATACCGTGTTACTTTGAGAACTAGTCTGAGCAGTATGTGAGTGTGTGTGTTCAAACACAGTGTTTGTCTTTCTCGCTCTCTCCTCTGCTGTGGTCCATTGGTTACAGGGCAGACTTAAAGGTGAGCCTTTCACGTTTACTCCCTCTTACATCATCCTGTCAGGCGCGTCATTGAGGGGATGTGAAATCAAGCGCTCCTCTCCTGGCTCTTAATTTAGACCCCCAGGTCAGCGTGGCTCTGTCCAGGCCGAAGCTCAGACCTCCCCCCGGCCCCAACCAGGCCTCTCCGTTCTCCTCCAGCTAATGCTCCTGGAAGCCTGTATCAGACCCGGGTCTTGCCTTAACTCTTGCCCCAGTTGCCCCTCCCTCACCTGGGTTAACCCCGCTGAGAATGGGACCGGCGAGAAGATTAATGGGGCATGCTGTCGGGGAAAAAAATTGTTTGTTTCTGTGTATGCCTGTATTTGTGTGAGCGTGGCTGTGGTGGTACACGGACTGCTCTGTAATTCGGGGATTTGGGAATGGCTAAAGTGCAAAGCAATTAGAGATGAAAAGATATATGTTTTTACAGTTGTTTGTTTCTCTGGAGCCCATATTTTTTTGGATATTCTTTAAAGGAGTACAATTTTTCACAGTTTGGTTTGTATCACGATTAATGTGCAGTTGGGTGTGCCTGCCGTATGTTGGTGTAAATGGTTTAACAAATTTGCCAGTGACGTGCCAGTGATGTCCAGCCCAAACACACTTGGAAGTTTCTGGTAATCCTGAAGACTTTACTTAGCTGGTTCAGGTGCTTTTGTTTTGTAGGATTGGAGCTGAACTCCAATTGGGAATTGGGAATTGGACACCCCTGCTCATAAGCATTGTGTGCAAACAGTAATAATCTCCATCTCTGTTATAGTTTTTATTAAATCTGAAGTGTTCCCTGACAAGAGACTTAAACGACACGGTGGTTCAAATGTGGCGTATCACTAGCCTGACTTCGTCATAGTCATAGTCAAGAGAGAATATGAGTCTGAAACTTTGATTATGAGGCGTGTCGTAACCGAACCAGGGAAAAAAAAACCTCTGCACTCAATTGGAAAGTCGGTAGACCTGCAACCAATCAGAGCGACACAGTAAGTCAACTCCTTTGCATAGCGCAGTTTTCAAATACAGAACGTAGCCTAACTTTATTTATTTTAGAAGTTAAATAACGAGTGTTGCTTCTTTTACTTACTTCTCCGTGAGTGCCACCAAAGGAGAAACCACAACGACCACAGGCTTTTCACTACGCCCATCTTCTTAACTTAACGACCGTCAGAGCCAGCTGATAAGTTACACTTTTCCCGAATCATGTAGGAAGGACGCCAAAAATATCTTTCCGATCGACAAATGCCTTGATTGCAGTTCTCTGTTTGTCTATTAAAATGAATGCGCTGTCGATTTATTTTACAACAGACGCGACAGCGGAATCTATACATCTCAATTTTCCCGCTGCAGTCATCTTGATAACGTGATGATTACGTCCCTACAGATCATCTGTCCATCATCGTATATAGCCCGCCCTGGATATTTGATTGGCCCGATCATTTTTTGCCTGATCATAATGGATCGAGTCCAGACCGAACTTCCCGACCAAAAATATGTTGTGGGCGGAGTTCAAGCTGGCATCCAGGCTAGCGTATCACCATTTTCACCAAAAATGTTTATAATTAACCGTAATCGTTGATTGGCCACGCACACATAAGACACATGTACAGTGTACAGTTTTTTGGGGTAATTGATGCTATGTATTATTAGTAGTATTTATTCATAGCGTCGTAGTTTCAGTTGTACAGAAATGTAAATAGGACCACCAAATGAAAGTGAACAATCAGGTTTCCAGAGCACCCCACCGCTATTTTCATTAGTCACGATGCTATTTTCGATTTGTAAAATGAGCAGATTTCCGAGTCCTGGTCTTGCTGCAGTATTTGTGTAAGAGAGTGTGTGTATAGCTAATTGTCTAGAGTTCCCTCCTCTTAGCTGATATCATGCGGTATGTCAGTAAATACCAGCGGTGTCTCTTCCCCTGTAATGCTACTACACTGACGCAAATGACCTTTACTTAGCAGGTAATTGTTCAGTCCAGTGCCAATGTGTGATTGTTATCTCTCTCTCTCTCTCTCTGTGAAGAGTGCTAGGTCAGCACTAGGGTTCTCCTGCGCTAAGCTGCAAGGTCCTCTCTTCATTCTCAAGGTGTCCCCTTCCTGGGGCCTTTTTTTTTCTTCTTCCCCGTATTGGCTGGATACAACCACCGAATGGAAGACTAAGTGTTAATTCACTGTCTGATAAAGATCCTTTTAGCTGCTCTTTGAGGTCTTGTCTCTGAGATAGGACGCGCACAAACCGAAGGTAGATTGGGCTCCACAGCCGTGCCGACTAAGACTCGGCCTGGGGAAAAAAACAGGGAAAAGGGTAAAAAGAATCAATTTAATTGCTATTCATGCGTTTGAGATTGAGGCAAAGCGGCTATACAGGAATAAATGGAAGATAGGAGTTTTTTTCATCTGCAGAAGAATGAGTGTGTGTGTAGGGAGGGAAAATAGAAGACTATTGAAAGTGCTCTGTTAGGACAGAAGGTTATCTGGCCCGCTTTAGACTGACAGGTATAGCTGTCAAAGCTGTCGCCACCTCTGAACCCAGAACCACACGCAAGAAAACACTCAATGAAAGACAAATGAATAAAAACGCGCTCTCTCCAAAGAGAAAGCGGCCGTCTAATGCATGTATGGAGAGAGTGAGTGCGTTTAATATCAAATGTATAAAACGTAGCTCTCTCCTGTTCCTTCGGATAGCTCTTGTACCTTCAAGCAAACAAGCGGAAATCAATTTATTGTGTGGAAGAACTTCGAATAGGGATGTTTGTGTCAGAGAAAGGCAAGGAAAGATTTGCATAACTTATTACTTTTCTGTAACATGTACACAATGTTCACAGTTTACCCAGAATGCCCCCCTCGCAAATCCTTTTATAGCACCATGTGCTTTATTTCTATTTCCTCCCAATGTTCGTACAATACAAATGCAAATGACAAACACGGTCTATTGTGCGGCCCGGCCCATGCGGTGTGTTTCCTCTTCCCATAGAATCCTGTCTTTTCAATTTCACCGGATCATGATTATGAAAACAGATTCGTGAATTGTTCCGTGGACTCTTTGTTTCTCTCTGTTGGTTTATTTATAAGTGTGGGACGGCGAGATTGATGGTGAGGAAGTGTTAATTTGCTAAAGTAGGTTCATATTTTTCCAGTGTGGCCCTAAACAAAACAATACAGTTATTTGATTGAAAGTCCCCACTGTATATAAATAATTATATGCAACTATTTTCAAAATGCTTTGGTGTTGAAAGTAAGTATTGCAATATTCTTGTAAGTTGATTGAATTTAATATTAAGGCGGTCTGTTTATTACGATTTCCTTGTTTGCGCGTCGGTATCTGGAAGCCCCAGTCCTGCAGTCGCGTGATGTTTTTGACACATCCGCCGCCGCAGCTCTCTATCCCACGCACACCTTGCGCTCTTCAATTCTGTCGGGTCCCCAGACCGCCTGTCCCCGTCTCTCCATCTTTCTACCTGAGCGCCTGACCCGCTTGCCAACTCGAGCGTGGCGTCGTCATTGTGCACGCATGTGTACCCTTTAGCATTTAAAGAAGTGCTTTAACAACCTTTGTTGTGGACACAAATGATGCAACATTTGAGAGTGTGTATGCTTACGCAGGTGCTTTCCTTTGAGCGACTGCTTAATTCGCCACATCTGCACTTTCTGGCTGCTTAACACACACCTGCACAAAACCGCAATCTGCTTTTATTTATTCCTTTTTTTTACTTACTATTTTCAGGAACCAGCCACTGGATTAAGAACTAAATGATTGTTGTCATTAAAGAGTTTTTGTTTGTGTGCGTGCATCATTATAAGGCTTGAAGACAACCTGTTTGGTTCATGTGTGCATCTACTTTATTAGTTATGGGTAACTCCGTCACATCTTTCTTACACACACACACACACACTTTTGCAAATGCTCTCCTTAAAAAGACCCCGCTTTGACAGTTGCGTTAATTTCAGATCATGTTTGATGCATTTTTAAACAGCCGTGGACTGTTCACATTTCTGCTGCACATGCGAGCTCGTCTCTCAAATAATTTAATCATCTGTCTAATCACACTGAATATTTAAATACATTTAATGTCTAACATGCTCAGTCTCTGAAACACTCATGTTTTGCGCACATTCACACAGATTAATGCAGGCGATTCAAAGGGCGATAATGTTTAAGGGTGGAACGCAAAGGCAAGATTAATTCAGATTCGATTAATAATTTGCAACGCATGAACATATTTTTCATATAGTCTTTATCAGAATGTTATGTAGATAATTATAATTTAAAATGTTATATTATATCATTACAGATACAGTGTGAATATTTTTTATAATTATAATTATAAAAAATATTTATTATAAATTATTAAAAAAATATATATAAATTATAATATATATATATATATATATATATATATATATATATATTTAATTATAAAAATTATAAAAATATTATTTTTAATATAGTCTTTATCAGAATGTTACGTAGATAATTATAATTTAAAATATTATATTATATCATTACAGATACATTGTAAAAAAAATTATAATTATAATTATAAAAATTATTTATTATAAATTATAAAAATTATCAAAAATTATAATATAAATTATTATATATATATATATATATATATTATTTTTAATATAGACTTTATCAGAATGTTATGTAGATAATTATAATTTAAAATGTTATATTATATCATTACAGATACAGTGTGAATATTTTTTATAATTATAATTATAAAAATTATTTATTATAAATTATAAAAAATATAATATAAATTATAATATATATATATATATATATATATATAATTATAAAAATTATAAAAAATATTATTTTTAATATAGTCTTTATCAGAATGTTACGTAGATAATTATAATTTAAACTATTATATTATATCATTACAGATACATTGTAAAAAAATATAATTATAATTATAAAAATTATTTATTATAAATTATAAAAATTATCAAAAATTATAATATAAATTATTATATATATATATATATATACTATAAAAATTATTATTTTTAATATAGTCTTTATCAGAATGTTACGTAGATAATTATAATTTAAAGTATTATATTATATCATTACAGATACAGTGTGAATATTTTTTTATATAAAAATAAATAAGATTTAATGTTAATAAAATATACTGTGGTGAAAGGTGAAAACAAATAAATAAACACATGATCCATCGTCTAATATTGCCCAAGATGGATAGATAGACGTTCTAGTGATCTATTACTCTTGACAAGCCTCCAATAATCTCATGACCTCCACATCTCTGTCTTTCAGTCTTTCTCTCCCAAACACACACACACACCCTTCCTCCTTATCCCTGTTTTGCCAAATCCATTGCTTCATTCAGCGCACAGTAAATAAAAGATGAATATTTATGGCCATGGCATGTCGCCTGGCTGCAGACTTGTGTAGGTTGCAGAGGAATCGATTTTTACAAACTGTGTTTTGGATTTAATTCAGCGTCTGCAAGCATTTGCATAGAAATAATCTGCACTGAGTTAGATTTAAAGGGATGGGGTGGAGGGGAAAGCTTCTACCGTAGGACATATTGCCCCTTTTAAAGCACTCTTACATCTTTATTTCCCTTTCCTCCGCACGTTACCCCTCTTTCACAAAGCAATATGTTAGTTTGTCTTTCTACTTTGCGAGTGTGCCGGCCAATTATGTGAATAAACGGGAGCGGGTGACAAAAACCACCATCATACACATAAAAAAAAGAGTCCAACGTTAACTTATTGCCAAAATGATGAAGATTTCAGTTGCTCACATTACTTACATCGGTTAGAATAACAATATCACGTTCTGAGGTTTAGGACGTGGGAAAACATTATGTATAATCCCCCAAACCCTATGTGTGTGTTTTTGAAACTTTTCAGATTAATAAGGAGAAGTGTAGATGCAGCCGTCGATACATTGAATCCCGACACAAAGATGTTCTTCCCGCCGTCACACACTCGTACACAGCTCATCGACATTCAAACACTTTATGATCAATAGGATAAACAACAGACGGGGATTCGTCAATATTTACTGTGTGCTGTAAAAGACGACTGGGATATGATGTTTCCTCGTCTAATTAATGACGTTTGCGGATGAATGATGATGCCGATCCGAGAATTTATCCAGTGTAATAATCCCACAATCGTTGGTTTCATAAAAGCAGACTTTTCAGCTGTAGCTAAATGTCATTTGGCTTAACCGACGCTCCGTTGCAATAAACCACGAGGTGATTACCGTCCTACCTGAAGATGACCTCATAAACCTGCAGAACAAGTCCGCGTGTATTCCTCTGAGAGCTCTTTGGCAATGACATCATCAAAACGAGACGGCGTAATTCACAGATCGAGGGATAGGTTGTGGAGCGCAGACGGGAGTTTCATGTTAGGTCAAATCGGCCATACGGACTATTATGTCCTGCGAGTGGAACCATTTGCGGTGCAATTCCCGCCTGCGATTTGCAGCTGTATGGAGCCTCGTGACTGTCTGACTTTTCCAAATGGCTCCGCGCACTACCATTGACTCTAATGAAATCGGACTATTAGGGCCACTTGACACCGAGGTAATGGTGGGGACTTTTTTATGGATCATTGATAGACGCCAATAAGGAGTAGTCATGGCGATCACGGCCGCTGACAAAACATGAACTAGAATACCAAAGTGGGGGACTTTTTTTTCTTTTGTGGTACTATTGGAGATTGGTGTTTAATGTAGACAGTGCGTCCACTAACTGTAGTGTGTATGCATAGACATATACACTAGACCTCACCTTGGATACGGCAGTTCATTAGAACGAATGCGTCAATAGAGCCGCCATCTTGAAACACGGGAGCCCCTCCACTTTAATGCATCAGTGTCAATGTAGTAGACACAGGTCTAACGCAAATAAAATCACCATAAATCATCATGAATGTGATTTTTCTTGTTTTTTTGGTTTGTTCCAACGGTCAGACATGTATTTATCATTGATTCCAGAAAGAAAAAAAAAATTATTATTATTTTTTTTTTTAAAAACATTCTTCCTAGTTCAGATTTCATCCGTGAACTTCATACGCTGCACAAAAGTCCGCCACCATCAATGAATTCGAAGTAAAGGCAGAGATAGCAGCGTTACCTAGCTACTTCCCATGACAAGACCCCTGTTCCAAGATGGCGGCGGTTTTGACGCATGCTTAGAACCCCCAGGTGAGGTCTAGTGTATATGTCTATGGTGTGTATGCAGGTGTTTGGAAACCAACAAACTTGGTTGACCAATGAGCTGCACAATAAAAACATAACAAGACAATGCCATATAACTAATAAATATGACATATTTCCAAATCATCTACCTGGTGGGTTATCTGAACAACAATTAGACTGAGGGATACTGTAGTTTATCCAAAAATATTAGTGCTGTCAAACGATTAATCGCGATTAATCGCATCCAAAATAAAAGTTTGTGTACATTATATAGGTTTTTACACCGTGTATAATTATTTTATTTATATAAACACACACACACATGCTTGTATATATTTAAGAAATATTTTCATGTATATAGATTTATATATAAATTATATTATAGATAAATATAAATATTTTATATATAAATGATTTTTTCCCCTTAAAGGGTTAGTTCACCCAAAAATGAAAATTAAGTCATTAATTACTCACCCCCATGCTGTACCAACCCTGTAAGACCTTCGTTCATCTTCGGGACACAAATAAAGATATTTTTGATTGAATCTGAGAGCTGGATCAGTCCTACATAGACTGCATAAGGGACTGGCTCTTGACGGCCCATAAAGTCATAAAAGAAAAGGTTTAAATATTCCATGTGCCTACAGCGGCTCAATTATACGTTTATCAAGCGACGAGACTACTTTTTGTGCGAAAAAAACATAAATAACGACTTTATTCCACTATTCCATTACTTCCTTATGGGCGCATGCTCGAGAACTGAGACGAGGACGTTCACATTCGTCTACTTCTTGTTACCGGCTGCTCACCGCTTAGGAGTTTTACCGCCCCCTACCGTATAAAATGATGATCCATATATAAGGCGCTCCGGATTATAAGGAACACTGTCGTTTTTTGAGCAGATTAAAGGTTTTTAAGTGCACCTTATAGTGCGGAAAATACGCAAATTGAAAAGCGTATGTACAGCGCGCATCTTCCTCTGCTTGTAAACAGAAAGTTTTGCGCTTCCAGCTATATCAGCACATCATCTTATACGGTAGGGGGCGGTAAAACTCCTAAGCGGTGAGCAGCCGGTAACAAAAAGTAGTCGAATGTGAACGTCCTCGTCTCAGTTCTCGCGCATGCGTCCATAAGGAAGTAATGGAATAGTGGAATAAAGTCGTTATTTATGTTTTTTTTTTCACACAAAAAGTAGTCTCGTCGCTTGATAAACTTATAATTGAGCCGCTGTAGGCACATGGAATATTTAAACCTTTTCTTTAATGACTTTATGGGCCGTCAAGAGCCAGTCCCTTAGGAAGCCTATGTAGGACTGATCCAGCTCTCAGATTCAATCAAAAATATCTTTATTTGTGTTCTGAAGATGAACGAAGGTCTTACGGGGTTGGTACAGCATGGGGGTGAGTAATTAATGACTTAATTTTCATTTTCAGGTGAACTAACCCTTTAAATATGCATGCATGTGTGTGTTTTTATATATATATTTACAAAATTATTATACACAGTCCACCTACATATATTATGTAAACACAAACTTTTAATTTGGATGCGATTAATCGGGATTAATCGTTTGACAGCCCTAAAAATATATTTGCATCAGTCTTATTTACGTCACTCCAATCACATGTGCATTTCTTCCTCCTCTGGAAACCCAAAATAATGTTTTTTTGAAGAATGTTGTGGTCCAAATGACATTTTTTCAATATATCTTCTTTGTCATGTTCCCCTGAAGAAAGTACATCATATGTTTGTAACAGTGAGTGAATGCGTGAAGTTCCTCTTTAAGACCTGATCTGAATATGTATGGTGGTTGTAATGCGTCCGCTTCAAAGGGAATCTATGAATTTGAAGATGGGAAATGTACATAAAAATACATGAAATATAAATAAGTAAATGAAAAAGCTTACTTTAGTGTAACCTTCGGGAACAGAAACGAAAGATTGAAGATGTTGAACGTCCAGCGATTGCACTTTGACCTTGCCATGGTGAGATGTCGACTGGGCTCAGTTAGAGCGATGATTCAGGACGAGGACGCGTTAGCCATCGATCCTTCCCCCTCGCTCGGAGTTTAGTGGGCCTGACACAAAGGTACAATTAAACCCAACTCCAATTCAGCTTTAATTAAAACTACTGTTAGGAGCTTGACATTCACAGGCAGTCCGTCGCGGGATTGCTCGTGAAAGTCATGTTGTTCTTTTAATTGCTCCTGTGATTTCATGGCCTCCTGACTTCCTGCTTTGTAAACCTCGTCTCCATAACTCCTGGTCCATATACGAATAGCGGAACAGATTGAATTAAAACAATGACGGTCTAATAAGATAAAGCACTCTCAAACTAGATTAACCTTTCCACGGCAAGACACTTCACTCCGCTTTTCTTTCGTACGTAAGCCCTCCAAACTTTAATCTTCATTACGTCCTTTGATTTCTTCTTCCACCGCTACAGGAAATGCATAATTTACACCCTTTGAAGTTCCTCCAATGATACTGACAACATGTTACCTTTAATCTTTAGAGCCCCTGAACATTAAATATTTAGCCATTAACTTAACAAAGGACGAGCCAGACCAAAACGCAAGCCTCCTCCCTCCTCGACGGCGTGCGCTTTACACAAGGCCAATGAGAACCAATTAACTTCAGAGAGAACGGTGTGTTTTCCTTCCCCGTCGTTTTCCTTTCCGACCTGCGCTTGTTTTCCCTCCGCGTTTATATCATGTCATTACCCTTGAACAAAAGCCGGAAAAGTAAAGTGCGTGCGTGTGCAAAAAAAGCGGGAAAGTATCTGCTTGACTTAAAGGCTAAGTGGTTGAGCATCTCCCAGTCGCGCAGGTAATGCGGAAGCGTGTTCACTCCGCCTGATCCCACTTTAGGTTTTCCAATGAGCCGCGGGATGCGGGAACATTCTGACGGGATTATGTAAAACCGCGCCGCGGCGTATGGTCCGTTAGGGGGGGAGGGGGTGTAGCGCTATCGGAGACTTGATCCTTGTTTTTGATTTTGATGGCTTCCTGCTAGTTCTGGAGTGAGATGGGAATTCTCCAAGATGGTGTTGGGATGCTTGGGAAGCGTCCAGAGGAATGTGAAGAGGCCTCTCTCTCTGTGTGTGTTTCACTGCCTCTCGCCCTTCAAACGGCCCGCTCCTGTCACGCTGGGTATAGCGCTGTAGAGGTGTGATCGGGTCTATTCCTGGTCGTTCAGCCGCTGTGCGAGAGAACAATGAATAATTAAGGACTTCCTCGCGCCGTATCGCTCCTGAAATAGAACATAATAACACAGCCAAGTGTGAACAATTAACAGACGGAGAGAGACGCTAAACACCATCAAGGCCCGCTCTGAAGCTCTCCACACACACTCAAAGGCACAATCATTCACACGGTGTGGGGTTTGGTGCCGCTATCTTAGCTCATTTAAAGGTACTTATTAAATTATGGAAATTGTCAGAGCTGTGGCCTAGCTGCTGCAAACGTATTGAGCTCTGATGCTAATGTAGGAGATGTGTTACCTGTATTAGCCCACAGATCCTGGGACATTCATTCATTGGTTATGAGTTCTAATTAGTTTTCATTAACAATATTAAAAAATAGTATAGAAATATAGAAAACACAAGTGCCACAATACTGACTTTGACCACATGGTGTTTCATTATTAAATCAAATCCTGAATAGTAAGTTTTGCTGTTTTTTGGATGCGTCGCCGCCAGTGTTGGGTAAGTTACTCTAAAAAAGTAATCAATTACTAGTTACTAATAACCTCTTCAACTGTGTAATTAGATTACTGTACTAATTACTCTCTCTAAAAAGTATTTAATTACTTTTAATTACTAATTACTTTCAAAATCCCGTATCAATCTCAATAATAATACAAGGATAGACATGAATCTGTTTTAATTCTTTCAAATAAACACTATAAAATTGCATGAATTATCCTTAAACTGACCAAGGTGGAGAAGGTTACATTATAAAAACATACTTTTTAGCATCAGACAATACATTTTGATGTTAAACCCACTATTGTTTTATGCCTGATCTCATGACATTTCACACTTTTTTCATACATATTTTACAATAATTCATACGAGTGCGTTCGTACGATTTAGACACCTCATAAAATGAGTCGCTGTGAGATCGAATTGATCTATACACAGTATTTACCTCAATAACATCAGAAGTAACTGTCATTAAATTACATATAAATGAAGAGTAATCCCTTACTTTACATTTTCAGGGGAAAAGTAATTAAATTACAGTAACTAATTACTTAGTAATTAGTTACACCCAACACTGGTCGCCGCACATTTGCATTGGCCGAACCATTTGAATTCATCATTGGTTCACTGCCAAATTAAAATATTAACCAGAACAATGAAAATACCGTTATTAACTGGCAATTTCAAATAAGCGTTTCTGTTCAGAGCGATTAACCTACGTTCCTGTTCAATTTTCCGTTCGTTTCCGGTTTGTGTTTTCATTCCTTGAACCGGTTCGGAGAATTTTTTTTTTTTTTGTCGTTATATTTATAGACAGAAAGTTATTTTTTTTATATATTTCTAACTGTGTGGACCTTTGGTTCTATAAAAACAACATAAAAATTGTCACCACAACAGAGTCTATAAATTGCGCAGTGTGTGTGCTGTCCAGGCCACGGACCCCAGAATCACAGCAGTATTCCCCATCTCTGCCTGACCCCCTCATTGTAAACTGTCTCTGTGCTGCCGTTCATTTATAATGCTGCATATGCCGGTCCTCAGGCACTGCATTTTTCTGCTCTCAATACTACATTGATTTCCTGTATGACTTCATCTGCTTAATACCCATCGGCTCCGGGCTCGCTCGCGCTCTCTCTCTCTCTCACACACACACACACACCACTGCCTTAACTCAGGTGGTGTGCACAGTATAATTTGGTTATTATGACACACCATACATCCGATGTGCTACAATTAAATCTATATCATAATAAATAAATTAATTGATTGTATTTCATTAAATGTAATAATTAATTTTTTTGTATTTTTAATAATAATAATTAATTACTTAAATTACTCTAATTTTTGTAATATAATTTTTTGTTTATATTTTTATTTTAAAAAAAAGTTTTTATTGTTAATATATTTAACTAATAATACATAAATGTAGTTTTATTTTGCTTTCCATAAAATGGAACAATTGATGACAATACACAATGTTTTAATGACATATCAGAAGTGATACATATCTAATACATGTCGAAATATATACATTTATAATCATTATAAATAATTTTAAGTTATATTAATTTCTTGATTTATTATTTGTGTTATATTGTTCTAGTGATGGGTAGGCCGCACTAGATTGTGAACGGCTTCTTTTATTATGGATTATTAATTGCCGAGAGGCTTTGCTCGCACTGGTTAAACTGGTTTCGCTGGTGAAGCTCACCTGTGGTTGTCTTTGGGACGCATCAGTCTAATGGCAGGAGCCACGGTTCAATAACTGGAGGTCCGCTTAATGAAAGAACTGACGCGTACCCGCGGACCACTGCATTCATCAGCCTCCGCTCTCTTCATTACGCTCCACAAAGAGCTGCCAATGAGAGAGCTGCGGCTCATATATTAAACCCTGTGATTGGCTACAAGTGTATTATCAGTCTAATGTGCTTCCAGATACAGAGAACAGGCCATCTATCTGAGCCGGACACATGGGGGGAAATATGCCTGGAATTAGGAAGCAATGGCAAGGTTTGATAACAGGCTTTTATTAGTAAAAATTACAACAAAAAAAAAGGGTTTAAAATTAAAGCCAAAAATGGAAATGCCTTGTCGTTCCGCTCCCGTGTGGCTTTTTTCGATTGGAACCCGAAAGGAGTTATTTTGCATAATGTCCTAGTTGCTCTTTTCCGCGAGTGGAAATCAGCTACAATACTGACGGAAAATGAAGTACCATAAAATGAACGCTCGCCCATTCCATTGTAAGACTTAACGTCATTCTCTGATCATTTAATTAGAATTTTAATTTCAGATTCATAGCTTTCAAAAATCCTTTAGGCAGGTTGTGTGTATCGGCTGCTGATTGGACGGAGGCGGATCTGAAGCTTATAGTCGATCGTAAGAACGGGGCGGAGTTTAAGCAGACTAAATGACGTGTGATTGACGCTTAGTTTCTGCATAATATTAAACCCGCTGGTGTTTCTGACGTCACAAACGAACTTGTAACCAATCAGATCGACGTGTGATTGTCAACCAGTGGATCTCTGAGTGAGTGAGTGGAGGTGGGGCTCATTTGCATAATCAGAGAACCAGGCATACTAAATGAGGCAAGGGTGTCGAATTACAGTCAAGATATTTTAAGGCATGAAGATTTCTTTTTTTCAAGGAAAACCATTTAAATATGTCATTTTGGTGAGTTTTAAGGCATAAAATAGACTAAATAGATAAACACAGGTTTCTACAGTCTCGATGTTGTGAGAAACATTAATATATATCATTGTTGGATGTCTGTGTCAAGATCCCTCATTACTCTTGCTCTCTATTAATGAAACATGTGTGCATCAGCTAGAATGGTAATTTCCCCCCTCAAGCCAAATCATTAATAATCCTATAATAAGCTGTATTTATTTTCCTGAAAAGCTCAGTGTTGTAGTTATGTTTCAGTCTAGCTGTGAAGTCTCATCTATGTCCTAATGACAAAATAAAATGGTTGAATCTAAAATGCTATAAAAATGTGTTATTTGGCCATCACAGGCCTCTCCGTTTCTGTTCTGCTTTATTAATAATAATGATGAATATTAAAAATAGATAGCTCTTTATTTTAATAGTGCACAGTGCAAATATCTGTCAGGAAGAATGATGCTTGAGTTTGATTTCATAGAAAGTTGTTTTGGGATTATTGTTCATCATTTTCCTTCCTGCGATGCGGAGTTTCCCATGTTCACCGAGTGTTTAAAGGTACAGTTCACACAAAAATGGAAATTTTGTATATTTATTTTCTCTCATGTCAATAAAAAATAATACTATTAATAATAAATACAGATATTTAAACATTTGGATAAAGGGATAAATAAATTGATGATATTTATTTTAAATTAATTGACGTTTATTTGTGAATTGTGCAGCAAGACCTGCATATAGATTTTTCCAAAAATTCTACTTTTGTGTTCCAGAAAAACAATAAAATTAATAATAATAACAATAATAATTATACATTTTTTTAGGTGAACTATTCATGCAGTTCTTCATGATGAGCTTGTGTGAAGGAATGAAATTTAACACACACACACACACAAACCATTAAACAGCTTTTTGGTTAGCGGGACCCAGCTTGTGAAGAGACTAATTAACATTTTTATGCAAATGAATTTCTTCTTGTCTTTCCCATGCCTAATTATTTCTGTTATTCTAATATTACTCTCACTTTGATGTACCATTTCTGTAAGTTTGATCACACACCCTCCACCATTGGCTGTGTGTGAGAGAAAGTGTAAAACACAGAACTTACAAAAGCAAGAACGGTAAAAACCGGTCGATCCCTCGCAGCGGTACATGAAGACTTATTTCATGACATTGGGGATTTGTAGTTGTTTGCTTGCTGTTGCGGTCGCTCACTCTCACACAAACACACAGTTACTTTTGGAGTGTCAGCCCGGAATATGGTTGTTAATATAATGATCCTTAAGGGGGAGCTGTCTTACACACACACTCACCAGCGTTCCCACAGTCAGCTGTCTTTGTGTTATTAGATCAGTGAGAGAGGAAAAAGACTGAGCCTGCTGCTGATAGAACGAGTTTCAAAGCTTTCTTCTGAGTATAAATCTTCTGCATCTTTGGTTTGTGTTTATTTTGGCTCCAGAAAGAGTATATGACGTCAGCTCCAGCCACAGGCATGTGTGTGTGTCTGCAGGTGAGTTGAGCTCCAGTGGTGGGCAGGTGTGTGTGTCTGCAGGTGAGTTGAGCTCCAGCGGTGGGCAGGTGTGTGTCTGCAGGTGAGTTGAGCTCCAGCGGTGGGCAGGTGTGTGTGTCTGCAGGTGAGTTGAGCTCCATCGGTGGGCAGGTGTGTGTGTCTGCAGGTGAGTTGAGCTCCAGCGGTGGGCAGGTGTGTGTCTGCAGGTGAGTTGAGCTCTAGCGGTGGGCAGGTGTGTGTCTGCAGGTGAGTTGAGCTCCAGCGGTGGGCAGGTGTGTGTGTCTGCAGGTGAGTTGAGCTCCAGCGGTGGGCAGGTGTGTGTCTGCAGGTGAGTTGAGCTCCAGCGGTGGGCAGGTGTGTGTGTCTGCAGGTGAGTTGAGCTCTAGCGGTGGGCAGGTGTGTGTGTCTGCAGGTGACTTGAGCTCCAGCGGTGGGCAGGTGTGTGTCTGCAGGTGAGTTGAGCTCCAGCGGTGGGCAGGTGTGTGTCTGCAGGTGAGTTGAGCTCCAGCGGTGGGCAGGTGTGTGTGTCTGCAGGTGAGTTGAGCTCCAGCGGTGGGCAGGTGTGTGTCTGCAGGTGAGTTGAGCTCCAGCGGTGGGCAGGTGTGTGTGTCTGCAGGTGAGTTGAGCTCCAGCGGTGGGCAGGTGTGTCTGCAGGTGACTTGAGCTCCAGCGGTGGGCAGGTGTGTGTGTCTGCAGGTGAGTTGAGCTCCAGCGGTGGGCAGGTGTGTGTGTCTGCAGGTGAGTTGAGCTCCAGCGGTGGGCAGGTGTGTGTCTGCAGGTGAGTTGAGCTCCAGCGGTGGGCAGGTATGTGTGTCTGCAGGTGAGTTGAGCTCCAGCGGTGGGCAGGTGTGTGTCTGCAGGTGAGTTGAGCTCCAGCGGTGGGCAGGTGTGTGTCTGCAGGTGAGTTGAGCTCCAGCGGTGGGCAGGTGTGTGTGTCTGCAGGTGAGTTGAGCTCCAGCGGTGGGCAGGTGTGTGTCTGCAGGTGAGTTGAGCTCCAGCGGTGGGCAGGTGTGTGTCTGCAGGTGAGTTGAGCTCCAGCGGTGGGCAGGTGTGTGTCTGCAGGTGAGTTGAGCTCCAGCGGTGGGCAGGTATATCTGCAGGGTGAGATACGAGGGGCCGGTCTCTCCGTTTAACTTATAGCTCTGATATTCCATGGCTTTAGCTCCTAGGAGGGCACATTGGCACTGGTTTAAAAATTATACAGTGTAAAACTATCATCATGTATTTTCATAAAGATGAAATATTGCTATCTGCGCCCACTTACAAGGGTTTTATTAATGACAGGCTGTCAGGCCCGAGATGCCCTGCATATTCGCATATTAAACAGGCAGGAACAGAAATGCTCCTTTTATTGCCTACAGACATAAATCAGTGTAACACGTCACCTCATCATTTACGCTCCCCGCGGCCAAGTCCTCTCTTATTTAAATGAATTGGCGGAGCGCTCTGATTGGTTGGGTGGCGTGCAGGCCGGTTTAGGCGGGGTGATGGGGTGACACCGTAGCAGTTTAAATTGATATACTGTTTTTCTATTAAAATTGTTCAGGCTTCCTCCACTCTGCTCCTCCATTTTTCGCTCATTTTCACACTCCTCTATTCATCTCAGCGGCTCTGAGACGGCACGATTTTCAGAGGGTGTGTTATTAAATACACAATTTAACCGCCTCAACTCTGGACTTGGCTAAAAGCTAATTAACACTCATATATATATATATATATATATATATATATATATATATATATTTGAATTAAATTACAGGTCATCATATCATTTATTATTATTAATTGCAAAGTGGTAATTGATTCATTCAATTAATAACATACATAAATATTTGCATAGTAGCTCTAATTGCATCTGCAATTGAAGTTGCTCCAATTGAAAATAAATTTTTATGAAATAAGTCAGGAGGCATTTTAATAATCACACTAAATAAGTGCACTCAATTGATGGCATTAAATTAAAAATATGCAAAAATATGTTTATTATTACATTTCAAAATGTCACATTTTGGCAAACATTTGTGTACACACACGCATAAAAGAAAAAAAAAACAGGTCCTGGAGACATCAAAAAAAAAAAAGAGTAAAATCACGTCTGCACTTGTTTACAGTAACAGTATTATTTCCTCGGGCTGCGGATCACTCATCTGAGGCGTTTCATACATGATAAACGCAGGAACCTCCGCTGTTTATCACGTAAACATGAGCTCTCGGTTAGTTGCCTAATATTTCTCAAACCCTGGTCCGCTCAGTTAGGGCTTGTTTTATTATGTGCAATATTCCTCGCAGTCATGAAGAACTGTTATTAATAGTGTGCTTTTACCCTCAAACCGCTCAACTTTATTAATGACTCTTTTCATTTAAATCCATCAAAGCTTGTAGCAGAATGGCGGAAAGTACTATTTTATATATATATATTTATATATATATATTTTTTTTTTTGCTGCTGGTGTGGGGCCAACACGTTTGTGTCAGAGCCATTTATCTTGTGACCTAGAATAGATTTAATTAACAGCCGCACACACTGGAGGAGTCCGCGATCCCCAACTACATTAGCACCGCCGAAGCCTGGCCTCTGAAACCAGCTCTGTATTCATTGCATATTCCACCAGCAGGGCTGTTTAGTGATAGGCTTATTTAGCAGCTTAAGTCAATAACACAACCACGTTTGTTTGTCTCATGCCTTATGCAGTGTGCAATTTTCACTTTTACATGTCAAGTTCACTTTAGAGTCACTGTTGTCAGAGAATTCTCGTTAATAACCGAGTCAGAACCGAGGTGTAGCGGTTAGCCCATGTGCTCATGTGGGAAGTGTATGTTTGAATCTGAAATTAAAACCAGAATGCACACGAAAAGTGAGATTTGATTCAGGAAAAGTACGAGTCGTCCCTCGGGTTCATTCCCGAGGCCTTGCCGGGTACGCTAATGCATTTGACAAAATACGTCAATTTGACGTCGATAGATAAATGATCTTTTGTAAGTTGTTGAAGGACCTGCTGATTGTCCTCATGACGCGATCCTGAATAACTTCCCTCGGGTGTGAGGTTGAGCTTCGACTGGTAGCGGTTAGCATTAGCCCACAGGTGGCACAGGAAGGCAGATTTGTAAAGCATAAACTCTCGTTGGGTCATTATCAAAGAGAACACGCAAACCCGAACAGCTTGACTTTGTGTTTTCTCCCGACTGAAGTCATGCGGGTCTCTCGGGACATTCGAGCCTTCATAAAATATGATAGGAGCCTCTCCTCCACATAAATTAATGAAAAAGTGTTCAGAATATATTTAAGCTCTCTCTACAACACCACCACAGTCGTTCCCCGTACAGGTCCCAGAGAATCAAAAGACGGATGAAGCCGCCCGCTCCCCCTTCTTTGCTTTAAAGTGCTCGTCCAATCAGAGCACAGTAAAATGATATTAATCTGGACTGCCTGCTACTTTCATTTACCCGAGCCTTTGCCCGGGGGACGCCGCGCGCTCTGAGACTTCATAAATTTACAATGAAACATGAACACATTTCCGCACCATGTGTCAGAATCCGGGTGGAGGCGACAGGGCTCCGCCGGACTGTTTGTTTTTAATAAAGAGGGGGAGGGGGAGTTTTCCGAGTAGCGGTGTGGGAATGTGGGAACGTGGACGGGGTGGGACAAACAGGGAAGATGACTCTGAGTGGGATGAACAGGCTTAAGTGGCTCCGGTTTACATTGGGGGCTCGTCCGGGTCGGAGATGGCGATGTGATGTCTTTCTTTATGTGTCGTTCCCTCTCCAGAGGAAGTCCCATCTCATTCCGGAGCATTCCCCCTCTCTTTTTATCCTCCTTTCTCCTTATTGCTCTCAGGTCCGGAGTCTTGTGTTGTGGAAATGAGGTAGAGCACTTTATTACCTCTCTAAACAAGCACCTGTCCCTACGGTGCCCGTCCACCAGTTGTTTCTGCTCTTTCATTCCCTCCATCGCACACTCCACTTCGTCAGGGATGTCAGCTTTGAGTCCGTCTACGTCAAAGGCAGAATTGGCTCCCTGAGCGCTGGTTAAAACCAGAGGCCTCCTTTTGTTCATCCGTGCCCAGAGAGGCCGCTTTAATCATATCTTTAGCGCTGATAATGATTCCGACACGTTTGCGTTCTCGTCCCGATATGCGGGCGCTGAAGCAACCCTGTTCATTTGCAGGCTATTGACTGTCTCTGGCGAGCCTGAGCTGCTCAGCCAGCGGGAACAGCCGCCAGATTTCCCCGTCGCGGGCCAGCGCAGTCAAACGGCTTCATCTCAGAGCCTGACATGTTCTATACGCCGCGCGCCGCTCCGCTGCCAAGCGCTGCACAAATTGATTTTCTGTTGTGTTTTTTTTTTCTGTCTAAACATGGAATTCAACAGAATTGTCATCATTGTGGACGGAAAACTCAATTACGAAATGTGTACTTTTTTTAATCTGTGGACAGATCTGTTCCAGCGCTGGTTAGTTGGCTCTAGTTGGTTGGTTCGCATGTAAAGTTGGAGATGTCAACATTAAACCTCTTCCTCTTTTTCTTGATTGGTGTTGATCATGGTTGGTTGATTTGTTTGCTGGTTCCCCTCTTTTCTCCATCATTGCTTCTTTCTTTTCTTCTTGGGTTTCCCTTCCTTCATATCTTGGTGATTGTCTTTTTGGTTTTATTCGTTTGGGTGTTTATTTCCGTGTGAATTGCTTTACATTTCTTTATCTGTCTGATCTTTGTACTTTTTGTTTTTAATTGGTTTGTCTGTTCTTTGTTCGCTTGTTTACTCTTGTTTAATTGCTGGTCTTCTTTTTTGTTCGTTTGATGAATCATTAGTTGTCCATCTGTTTTATTTTTATTCCTTGCTTGATTGGATGATTGTCTTTTTCAGTGGATCACCAGATCTGTTTGTCTGGTAACCTTTACGTCTGTTTATTATTCCGTTCATTTGCTCTTTTATTCTTCCTTTGTTCGTTCCTTACCTCTCTCTCTCCCAGTCTCTCACGTTCCCTTTGTCTCTTCCTCTCAGGCGGTATTGATCTGTGTGCGTTTGTGAGTTTGTGTTTAAGCAGATCGCCTCGCGTGTGGGCAGCGAAGGAGACAGTTAGCAGAGCTGCTCTTCATTTAGCATAACATCTTAATTCCCCATCTCTCCTCAGCCGGAAACGCCAACTTACTCACCTGGAAAAAAACACCATTAACTCCGGCCCGGGAGTCCGCCTACCTCTCGGGCAGATTTAGACTTATGCTTGTGTGTGTGAGGGTGAAGGTCGGGAGATTCATACTGGTTCCGGGTCAGAGATTGCGTGTAAACCCAGGGCCCTACAGGCAGGATAATCACAGTGTTCCCTCACTATCTCCCACTGTGGATTCCAGTCATTAATCACTGACTCTGGGCCTGTCCTGGTCTCTAATACACTCCTTCTCCTCCAGCATTACTGTATTCACACACAGCTGCCCACTTATGCTAGTTAACTTCAGAAAGCGCCAACCAGACTTCCCAGAGTTGCATTTAGACATATTTCCATAACACTTTCATTTCAATTTTCCCTACAGAAACACATTGGTTGCATGTATGTGTATTTACATTAAAACGCATTTATACTCATCACTCCAGCCAACTCGTTTGCTTCACGCCTCATTCCTTCCATCCCTCTCAGTTTGACCTTAATTGATAATAATGAGGCAGAGATGATTGTCTCCGGTCTCTTCTCTAAGAGTGGAGGTGGAAATCTCCGTCTGCTTCAGATTTCACTCGCGGAACTCCTTGGGAAAAACGACAACCACCTTTACAATTAGTCCGCGTTCGTGTAATGAAAGACCACTCGGGTGGACTCTAGAACAGCGATGAATTTGAAACTTTGTCTTTTGGATGACTTGAGAGCAGGATTGTGTATTTAAAAGGGTTGATTTGCTGCTGAGTGTCCGCGGCTGGATCTAGACAAACGGCAGTTGACCCCCCTCGTCTGGTCAGGGCCTTTTGATTGACTCTTTGACAAGCTCTCCTTGCCCTCTCTCTCCCCAGGCCTCCGCCGCCTCTCTTTGTGGAATAGCTAAACAGATCCTTTCCCCTCTCGTACCAACTTGCCTGTCCTTCACCCTTCACCCCCGCCGGGAGAGCTCTGTGTGTGGGAGTGTGTGTTTAAACTGTGTGTGTGACACGGCCGTGTTTCACAGCAGGTTATTCAGAGAAAATAATTAGAAGACAAGCGGGCCTGTGCATCTTCACCAGGTGACCTGGCGATGTCTGACTGCAGGAGAGGAGGTCGGCCCTAGCCCACACTTTCTGTGGCTGTTTGTTGGGTTTGTGTTTTCCTCTCTCTCCTGCATTGATCAGTGTATGGCTCTGTTAGCAGAGCTCCAGTGAGCTGCTATGATGGAGTCGACATGATGTCATCACACTTTATTCGGGGGATCGTTAGAGGCAGGCATCAATTTCCTTCACTCTATAAAAATATCAAAGTGATTAAGCACACCATCGGTTTCCCCAAATATCAATACATACCTCCAGAGCCCGCTTCAAAGGAAACGGCCGATAAAGCCATCACATGTATCTGTTCTTCTCTGGACCTGCTGGAGAAACAAGGGAGGTTCTCACAACTACACCGCAGTGAGCTCAATAATTATAAGACTAATAACACCGCTAACATGAATTGCGTTAAATCGTTATGTGGGCAGTGAATAGAGCAGAATGGAACACAATTGAATGCAACAACAGAACGTTCAGAACGGTACTGCGAGTAATAGAATGGAAAAAAAGAATAGAATGCAGTAGATTACAATAAAATAGAATTGAACCCAATAGAGTGCAACACAGGGTACTGAATAGATCAGGCACACAATCAAAAGAATAGAATAGAATAAAGGACGATTGAGAAAGAGCACAATAGAATAAAAAATTTAAAAAAAATTAACAAATTAGAACAAAACTCAAATAGAATAGAACACATGCATTACAATAGTAAAATATAACTGATTAGAATAGAACAATAGAATGAAACACAAAGAAATACTGGACAAAAATATATATAACATTATAGAATGGAAAATAATAAAACAGAATTTAACAAATTAGAACAAAACTCAAATAGAATAGAACACATGTATTGCAATAGTAAAATAGAACAGATTAGAATTGAACAATAGAATGAAACAAAAGAATACTGGACAAACAAATATATAATATTATAGAATAGAAAAAAATAAAACAGAATTTAACAAATTAGAACAAAACTCAAATAGAATAGAACACATCTATTACAATAGTAAAATAGAACAGATTAGAATAGAACAATAGAAGGAAACACAAAACAATCCCGGAGGAAAAATCCAACCAAATAGAATTGTGCAAAATAGAATGTAGTATGTTGTAAAATAGAATGGAATGGAGCAGAATAAAATACAATAGACAAACAGAACCCAAAAGTATAGAACGAATACAGCAGAACTGAAAAGACAACATAGAATCAAACAGAACAGAATAGAGCAAAGCTTCAACTGAAAGAAAGATAACAATAAAACAGAATGGAATAGAGTGATGCATAACCGAATTAAATAGATCAAAATAGAATGCAACATAGTAGAATAGGACAAAGCGAAATATATCAAATAAAATAGAACAGTTTAGAATACAACAAAGCAATTAAATACAGTAGAATGAAAGAAAAAATTATGAAATTGAATGTAACAATTGAATGGAATAGAATTGTGTACAATAGATTTAAAGAAAAATAGAATGCAGTGCAGTATAGTACAAAATAAAATACAGTAGTAAAACAGAACATGACGTAATAGAATAGAATACCGCAGAATTGAATAGATCACCACACAACAATGGAACAGAAAAGAACATGATAGACTAAAATAGAATAGAATAGATCAAAACAATAGAATGGGATACAGTGGAGCATAATATAATGAAAAAGTTGATATTTATAAAGATTATAAAATTTAACTATAGAATAGAATACAACACTATAGATATTATAAAACGGGTATAAAAGAGTAACAAATAAGTACAGATTAGAATAGAACAACTGCATAAAATACAATAGAATGGCACATAAATTAATATTGGTGAAAATAGAGAAATAGAATATGACAGAATAGAGCAAAATATGTAACAGAATAGAATATAGCAATGAAATAGAAAATAAATAGAACAGAAATAGAATATAAAAACGAATAGAGCAAAAATATGTAACAGAATAGAATATAGCAGTGAAATTGAAAATAAAGAGAACAGAAATAGAATATAAAAACAAATAGAGCAAAATAACAGAATAGAATAGAACAATGAGATAGAATGGGATAGAGTGTTGAACAACAGAATGAAAAAGAGAGCAAAATAGAATAAAATAGAACATGGCAGAGTAGAATAAAGCAGTATAGAATGAAATGGTAAAACACACTGCACAGCAGACTTAAACAAATATATGTAGAATAGAAAACGGCTGGCTGCTTAAAGGAACAGTTCACCCATAAAAACTCATTCACTCATTTACTTTTCTGTGGAGAATAAAATAATTCATACCGGTTTGGAATGAGATGAAGGAGAGGAAATGATGATAGAACTAGTGTGTGTGTGTGTGTGTGTGTGTGAGAACTATCACTGTATTAAGTACACATGTAAGGGGGAGATGCTGTTGGTAATGAGTTCTGTCATGTAAAGGCTGGGCCGGTGTGTGTGTGTGTAGGTGTGTGTGTGTGTGTGTCTCAGGGGCCTCTGCCAGCTGGCTCTCGCTCACACAGGGGCCCGCCTGACATGTGTGAGTGCTGGATCAGTCTGTCACACACACACACACACACACACACACCCCTGAGAACTGCCCTGTGACTCCTTCTCTCTGTCAGAAACCCTTTACGAGTGTCCCACTCTGAGTCAGTCAAGTGCTGGTGATGAGTGTACTGTGTGTGTGTGTGTGTGTGTGTGTGTGTGTGTGTGTGTGTTTGAAGCTCTTCTGCAGGAGATGAGCCTCCTGGAACGAGTCCAGCTGTGAACCTGGAAAAAGTCTTGCTAAAAGCTGACGGCTTGCTCACACAAAATGAAATTGTGCATTTGTTTATTTAAACTCTCTCTCACACACACACTTGTGCGCACAGAAAGCTGCTTCGGACAGCACAACGGACGAAAACACAAAATGATGCCAAAATGCCCGTTTTGTCAAGTATCCTCGCATGCACCGTCTTAAATGAGTTAAGTGTAGTCTTCAATAAGCGTAAAGAGTTACGAAACGAGAGGCGTGTCAGTTCTGTCATGTGCAGCAGCGGCTGGTCTTAAAGGGACAGTAGCCTAATAAACCTGCTGCTGTCGCTCATTGATGAACGTCAAAGAACACCAGACTGACTCTTTGCTTTAATACTATTAATATGGATTTAATTTAGAATTGAAAACTTTTCAATCTATGTGCTGTATTTTCTACGTGTTGGTTCAAGTATTTAAAACATACCATATTTATGTTGGCTCTGCTTTAATTAAGAGATTGGATGTTAAAATATTACAATATAAAAATATGTTAAAAACTTTAATGTTAGGTGTTGTTAATTGTGATTAATCACAGAAAAGCATCTTTATCGATTGACAACTAATATTAGTAATATATACATATGCATATATTCATGTTAGAGTGATTTCTGAAGGTTCGTGTGACACTAATGATGCTGGAAATTGATCACAGGAATAAATTACACTTTATTATATTCACAAAGACAACATTTGTTTTTATTGAGTTATTTTACATTTTAATTTTACGTTATTTCTGTTTTTACTGTATTTTCGTAGTGTAGTGTTGATGAGCACGAGACACATTTGAGAAACATCAAAAGGTCTTACCGACTCCAGACTTTTGAATGGTACAGTAATAATGAGACGTGTGGCCCTTTAAGACGAGGTGTGTGTGTGTGTGTGTGTGGCTCCTGAGCTTCCCAATGCTCTTCATTCAGCAGAAAACATGCAAAGCAGATGCCTTTAGCTTTCCCACATAATTAGACTTGTATCATCGCATCACTCATGTTAGTCCAGCCCACACACCACAGCTTGAACTTGGAGCGATAACCTGCTAGTTAAATGGCATTTGTGGGTGGGCGACACTATAAAGGTTAACACAACTGTGTGTGAAAATAATTGCAAATTAAATCTAATTAGCGCTTTCCAATCAGCGTTATGAAGACTATCTCAGCGTGATGCTGCGCTAAGCCTTTTTAATTAAGGATAGAACAATTAGACACTATAAATTAGCAGAAGATACTTCAATTAAGACGGCAAGCACAGATTATCCCAGAAACCATCAGTGAACTTTCAGTCAGACTGCGTTTGATTTCAGGGGAGTTTTACCAATAACATCTGATTGTAGAGGCGAGGAGGTGTGAAGCAACAATGAAGCAAATTTCAGTGACTTTCGTAATTGTTTTTTGGTGTGTGTGTGTGTGTGTAAATCGGCAGCATTAGCATGTGTGTGTATCGAAGAGCGTAGACAATATTGATCGCATAGATTGCTAGCTGACGTACCTGTCCGTCTCCTTTAGTGGCATCTCTCTGATGCTTTGAGGAAGTGGGGGTTAAAGGTCGTCTGGGTTCACGGGTTTGACACCGGAGACGGATGTGTGTCTTATGAGTGAGTCGATCGAAGTGAACGTTAAGTCAAGAGGGTGTTTGTCTGGGTCTTCGACAGCAAAATGACCCCTGACCAATAGAAGGCCACTGACAGGAGAAAGTGGGCCATATTTTATCCCCCAGTCAGTCTGAAGGGAAGGATACTCTGTAGAAGACATCATTCCACATGGTGAGCCAATCAAAAGGTTTCGCTGTCGAAAGAAAACCTATAAAGAAGAAAAGACACAAATGAGATCTCTCCAAAATCACCATGAAATCAAAATTGCCTTTTTTTAGTGGAATATTGCAGTAATATCTATTATACATGATTTGTCCATGCAATTGAAATTCATCTTGAATCAGAGTAACTCCATCTTGCAGCGTCTCTTCTCTGATGACGAGGGCCTGTCAATCACATGAGATCCACCAATAGTAAACCACAACCATCCAATCAATTCCCCACAGACAAAATCAAGCCACGCCCACGTTTGTTCTTGTTCCTGAAGCTGTGTTTCTTATATAGGACAGTAGGGAATAAAAGACATTTCATGCTGACTTTAATATCTCAGTAGTTTCTCCCAGGCCAAGTGTGTCCAGTGTTCACCCCTCCCCAAACACGTTTGCCTGAGACTTTCTGAACGTTACCTGGTTCAGGTGCGTTTAGTTGGAGCTGCGGGACAGTGGCCCTCCAGGAGCCAATCCGCTTGTCCTCTGTAGGGTTGTGGGAACACACGATAGCCAATTCGAAGGCAGGGGGATGGATGGATGGATGGATGGATGGATAGATGATTTTATGAATGGATGGAGGATGGATGAATGCATGGATAAATGGATGGATGGATAGATGGATGGTTGGTTGGATGGTTGGGATAGATGGATGAATGATGGATGGATGGTTGGTTGGGATAGATGATGGATGGATGGATGGATGGATAGATGGATGAATGATTGGATGGATGGATGGATGGATGGTTGGTTGGGATAGATGGATGAATGATTGGATGGATGGATGATTTTATGAATGGATGGAGGATGGGTGGATGAATAGATGGATGGATGAATGGATGGATGGATGGTTGGGGTAGATGGATGAATGATTGGATGGATGGATGGATGGATGGATGGATGATTTTATGAATGGATGGAGGATGGATGAATGGATGGATAGATAGATGGATGGATGAATGAATTAATTGATGGATGGATGGATGGATGGATGGATTGGGGGATGAATGGATGGGATAGATGGATGGGATAGTAGCCAGTCCATCATAAGGTTCACACTTACAGACACATTGTATATGCCCATATACACATTCACACCTCACAATTTCATATTTCCAATCATGTCTTTGGATTGTGGGGGAATCCGGAGCACTCGCAGGAAACTCGGCTTCTTGCTCGAACTCCGGCTTTTCTCATATAAATTCTGTCAAAAACAAATGACTTGCTCTAAGCTAGTTATAGGAGGAACATCTGAGACAGTGATGGCACTTAAATGAAACATAACTGTTGGGATGGTCCCGAATACTGAAGATGGTAGATATTTTGTGTGTGTTGTTGTAGAATGGGTTCAGGCGTTGTTGACCCTGAAACGCCTCCGTCTCGGTCTCTGACAGCAGTGTTCGCTCGGGCGAGTGCCGAGCATCAACAGCTCTTTAACTCGGCAGATTTCAGGCAGCTTACGGCCCCTGCTTTCAATAGCCTGTCCTGAGCGAGTCGGCTCTAAAAGCTGCTGTCACCAAAGGCTAAATAAAACCGTTCAGGGCAGGGGAGGTTGAGAATGGATCAAAGATCAATAAGGCCAAAAGAGACACCTCCCGTCCCTCCCCTAACAGTAAACACATGCATTTAAATCAGCCATCCACTGGCTGCCGTAACTATGACAAATGATGTTGTATGTAATTTTTTTCTATTAACATAAAGTAATATAAACTGAAGGACACTAGTCTATAGAGGGAGTTAGCAGCTAATGTCCCGTATCAGATGTGGACAATGTCAGGGCTGAATACAGATTACGTAGTGTCCTTCTAGCCCTCAGGGAGTTACGCTTTGACACCGAATTGGCTGCCAAGTGTATTAGTGCAACTCACTGGTGCCAGCCATGTCTTCACTGGACTATTAACCCTTCTGCTCCGCCAACCCACGCAAACAACACAGTCCCGCATCCTAACCTTGTCCTAGCCATCGCAGGGGTGCTGCGTATCTGTAACCCTTTGGCCCCGAGGAAGATTGTGTGGCGGGAAGCATTTCTATAGCCTATCGCTGGCGTGGTGGTGAAGTCAAAGCGGCCCTCGCCGTGTCTCGGAGTAACCTCTGGATATTCATGTTTGTCAAACAGCAACTTCTGTCTCGTTCAAAACCGTATCTCTGTGGGTCAAACCTAGAGGTCAGGCGACAAATTGGGAATCTGAAGGCACTGAATATTTCACAACACCAAAGAGACGTGTCTGCTTTTGCTTTTTGTTTTATTGTCAGTTAGGTTGACGAAGACAGGAAAGGAACAGAGAAAAGGCGGGAAAGTATAGAGATTAGCGATGAGTAAGTTGTGGATGTTAGCGGCGTCTCGGATGGAAATCCGTCACGCTGCCGGTGATGAGATGAATGCGGTCCTCATGAGCTTTGACATGCTGACGCTCTTCTTCTCCAATCCATGCACGTTTCAATCTCCCAGAATCCACCTGTGCAACAGTTTCTCTCCTCTCTACTGTTTGTTTCAGATAGCTCATGGAAACGTAAATGTACTATTTGGATTCATGGCATGAATTAATTCATAACTATTGCTCCATAAACCAAACATTTAAAGAGTCTTAGTGACTTTGACAGTTTTGTGTGAAAGTGGTCCTCTCTACAATATAGCAAGTTTGACTTTACTGGTCGTGCTACATAACATAACTTTTTTATGTTATTTTAAAACTTCACCCTTTGTTTTGTAAGATATTATGATAAAAGATAATACAAGTTAATTTAAAGTCCCCCTGTACTCAGTAATTTTACCTCTTAAAACTCATCTTTAAACACCAAAATTACATATTTAAACTTTTTTTTCCTTAAACAAGCCTTATAATATATTGAATGTAATTCGACACCCTTGCCTCATTTGTGGTTCTATGAATATGCAAATGAGACCAGCCTCCACTCACTCACTCAGAGATACACTGGTTGACGATCTCACGTTGATCTGATTGGTTACAAGGTGGTTTGTGACGTCAGAAACACCAGCGATTTCACACCGTGTTTGGTTCACTGCAGTTTTAAAGAGGAGATACTCCAACTGTTGTTCACGATACTCCTGAGGCACGACTGAGGTGCTGTTTTTGAAGCGTCACGCATTGAGGCAGTTGTAGTTACAGTAGTGGAGTGTCAAGGCTTTGTGCTGTGATCTTAAGATGTTATCTGTCTATATGAGTCCAAATTGAAAGTCTATCTGTAAAAGGATGATTCTTTTCAATGAATTGACTCGCCCAATGATCCGGTTACAGTTTAGAGTTCAGTGAACAACTGTGATACTTTGATGGTGTTTTTGAGTCAGGGATGACTCAAATATCAGTTTCTATGTCATGTTTAGAGCTCTACATCGATCCTTCAATCTATTTTTATGCATTTTTTAGATTTTTTTTAGACGACCAGTCACTTTATATGGTAATATGTTAAGAGCAAACATATTTGGAGACATGGAAACCATTCACAATCATACTGCACACACTCAGGTGCTTCTACTGTATGTGCCAGTGTCTGTTGAAGAGTGTGTGTTTCAGGACTCGCCTCTCAGACGCCGCTCTCCATTACAGTGTGTGCTAACCTTGCAACACCAGGTTGACATCCTCATTTTTCACCTGGACACTGCCTTCCCCACTGTCCTCCTCCTCCTCCATGATCTTCTCTCCAGCACACCTCGAGTAGATACCAGGAAGAAATTACTAAAGTCATCAAATCCAAAACTGAACCTAAAATAATCCAAAATAATTAATGCTAACCAGTAGTCAAACAGCCATTCATGCATTGTTTTAAGCTACCGTCATTATTCATGTAGACTTTCTAAAAGGTTGCCGATTGATAACGCAGCAATTTATGGTGATTAGCGTGAAATGGTTACAGCAATAATAGCAGAAACTAAAACATCAGCATTGCCATTGAGATAACGCAACATGCATCCCATGAAAGTGAACTTGAGCTTCAGCCTTTGCATCCCGTTCTCCCAAAAAAAAAAAAAAATAAAGAATCGGATGAATTACTGTTGAAGTTGTTCTTATTGAAAAAAAGACTTAGATTTTTTAAAGGAAATTGAAATAAATCTTAGGGAGATCTTTTTTACCTTGATATTTTTCATGTTAAGATTACAATCAAACAGGCTATTGATACTACTGTGTCTTTAAGAGGTAAAACACGTTTGCCACTGTTGTGCGTAAAGGTTTAACACAATTTCACATTTAAAAGGAGACAGTGTCGTTCTTTTCAGCACAAATTAGATTTAATATAATTTATATTTTACTGTAATATAGGGTTATTAAATTAAATTATGATTATTATTAAATGTATTTATACTTTCGCCAAACCTTTGCTCAAAATGAATGTTGTGCTAGCTGGCCTGTGATTAGCCGTCCCTGATGATTTGTGCTCTTCTTTTATTGATCAGATCGAATAAGCAACGCTCTCAGTGCTCTCAATTCATTCATAGTCCTAGTTTATTCTTTCATGTCTCTAGAGCTGAACACATCTACACTGTAAAAACATATCGCGATTTTAACGGAAAAAGACTAATGCTACAGTGATAAACTGTTAATTGGTTAACAGAAAGTTTCCTTACTGTATACGGTGAATAACGGTGATAGATCGAACCGTAATTTTACAGTAAAATACTGTATACAGTTAACAAGTCATCGTATAGTTTACAGTAAAAAAATGTAAATTGATATTCCTACAATTCCCTGCATGACACTTCACATGTGATGTATTTTTGTGGAAATAACTACGTTTCTTCATAGTTTCTCATTATACATCATTATACGTTTTTTTCATCATGTACATTAGGGTTTTATGTTGTTAAATGAAAGGTTATTGCATTTTTTTGGTGTTACCATGATGGTGTTTAGTGCAGCCTTTAAAGTTAGTAAAACCTCAAATGTGGCTACCGTATTTTTTACGGTAAGTTACAACCACAGCTGGCCGTTTTTAACGGTAAGTTGAACAGAACAGCCTGACGGTGTGTGTGTGTGTGCGGAAGGCCGTGTTCAGTGTTCTGACAGGAAGTGATTGGCCGTGGCGGTCAGTCTCTGATGAAGTGCTGAGGAGGCGCACCGTACTCTTCCTCGTTTGATGTCTGTGTTCACGGGCTGATGCAATAACTCCTCAGGATCTCCTGCGTGTGAAAGATGACCTTCCGCCGATAAAGAGATTCATCACCTCACATGTAAAACCAGTCTCCTCCTTATTAGGTCTCCACAATACGCGCGTTCCTCTCCGAAGCCGAGCCGTTACATCATCAATCAATCAAACAGACGGAGAAAAGCCAGCAGAAGTTCTTCTTGTGATTAGGAGTGTGTGGCAGACGCTTCTGTCTCGTGACTCGGGCCTTTTCGCTCTGAATGTGTGTGTGATCCATCAGGAGTGTTATGATGAATCTGTGTGTCCTTCAGAAGTGCCCTGAGCTCTACCTCCCGCATCACTACAGACGTCTGATGGAGAAACGCAGAATACATTACAGACCTGACAGAAGACTATTTTTCTCTCCATTGTTATCGTTCATGGAGACTAAATCTGTTGGACTTCGCAGATTGACAAGGTGAAGATGGAGAGTTTCTGCTTTATTTATTCACCCGAACATGCTCACAGTTGGCTAAATGTTTCTTTTAGAGCTTTTATTTCACTCTCACTGAGCATTGCAATTAAACATTGTTTTTACTATTGTATCTCTTATATACAGTAAAGGAGCTGATATATAGATTACTGTAAATAACAGTAGCCAAACTCTCCATCCACTTCTGGCTCTCTTCTCTTATCGACAAAGTGAGATAAATGTGCTGTCTTCTCATTTCCATCCAATTGGCCTTTTTGCCCCAATTAAATTGTGTGTGTGATGATGATGTCATCCTTTAAAAAACAACAACACAACAGCCAAGTTTCCATCAACGGTTTAAAAAAAGTTTTTGATATTGCTGATCAAAATGCTAATGCTAACTTTAGAATTCACAACAAAGTGTTTTTCTAAGGATGACATCATCGTCACACAATTTAATGGCCAATTGGATGGAAACAGCCTGGTGACAGCAAATTTAATATATATTTTTTTAAGTATTTCTTATACGGTTATTGTTTGTTGTTCCTGTTATCAGATCATTGCAAAATACGTGGATGTAAACTCGGCTAATGTTGCGTGAGTTTTGCCTCACCGCCGGTCATGAGCTGTTTCCGTACAGAATAGTGTGCGTATCGCAAGATCTAATGGACAGAGACGATTGCAATAGACCAGCTGAGCTCGCTAATCTCACAAAACTGCCGTCAAGCTAGTCGTGGTTTCACGTGAGCGAGAAATCTGCCCCAAAATGACAACACAAATTTCATAGAACCATATAATATTTATTTTGTCAGGCTATACCACAGATTTGAGCATTTCCGAGAAACTGACAACACGTTAATATTTGATGTGACTGCATTTATTCACGTTAAAGCACTTTTGAGTTTTTCGTGACATTTGAACAGTGTTGGGGAAGCTACTCTGAAACTGTAGTTTGACAAGTTAAGTTAAAGTAGTTCAACTACAGTCTAGCTACCCTTTTGGAAAAGTAGTTAGTTACACTACAAGTTACTATCAAAAAGTAGCTAGCTACATTGAAACTACTTTTGCTTTTTGAACAACGTACATTATAAATAACTGAATAAGTGTCTCCGAGGAATGTTTTAAGTAAAATATTTAGTGTTTAAAACAATGCAATACAATTATGATTGTGAATACAACTATTTCAAAGAATTTTGTTTTATTACACACAACACTCAAATATCTCAGACTGTTTGTCAAAAGTAGCCTAACATTGCAAGAACAACATATACATCCAACGTAACTTGCATGTAGAACATTTTCTCAAAAATACCGATTGAATATGGGCAAATAAGGCCATGGGTAATTAACGTTAGTTTTTTCTCCATCGTCCAAATCTGCCGTCACGTTTTGCTATATAATCATAATATGGGTGTGTCGACCCACTTCTGTACGCTAGTGAACTGTTAGCCGCAAGATGCGTGATTAAGCAACAGGTGGCGGTAATGACAAAAAATGAGTTTGTAATCTAACAAGAAGAAGAATATCCTTGCATCGCGCTGATTCGCACAGGCTCGACAAACTCAATGTAGCTTTAGCTCGCGCTACACCGCTACTTGTTGAAAAAAAGTAGTTAGCTACTGGAAAAGCTACACTGTTCAAAAAGTGTAAAGAGCCGCAAAATCGATCCAATGGCGGAATTCGATTCGTGGTGAAGGTTTCACGCGTGTTCCGTCTCTCCCATGGCAAAGTGATTTTTTTAAAACAAATGCAACACATTTAATCGTATGTATTAACTCGTTTCATCTGACTGCATAACATGAAAAAGGTTTATCAATGATATCTGTGCATCATTTAATACACGTTCATGTTTGACTATTCCTTTTTAAGTCTATTAGAATAATCAATTTTAAAAATGTATTATGTCAAGTAAATGTATTATTACAATTCCATAAGATAACCAATGCAAACCATCAAATTTTTCTAGAACAAAGAAAAATCATTTTTACCCGACGAGTCAGATCTCATCTGAACTCCCCGTTGCATTTCCTTATATAGCCAGACCTTACCTGATATGTAAAACATGAGTTTAGTGGAAAATTACTGAATCCCCCCACCATGCTTACTGGGGGCAGACCATTTGAAACTTACCAGTAGCTAACCATTTGCTTAGTTGTAAATTGCATTCAGACAAAAGGTTGACTCAAAGGCACACCCTTCTGTGTGCCAGATATTTCTATATTCTTAAGAACTTTATTACCTTTTGATTTACTTCGTTGGGAATGAGACATTATTACCAGTCACCCTGAGACCTTCAAAATGATATCAAACAATCCTTAAAGATGATCACATTCACATTAAATCCATTTAAATTCTTGTGTGAGTGACCTCTGCAAGAGTGTGTGTGAGTTGTTCACATGTTAATTTGAAAGCAAGGACTGAGTTCCAGTTTTCCAGTCTTACAAAAGCAACTGAGCTACTGCCAAGCAACTAAAAATGTAGTTAAGTTAGTAGCGTCGCTACTCCCCAACACTGCATTTGAAATATCAACATGGAATTTCATCATTGAATTTGACGCACGAAACACTTTCATTGTTTGGAAAAGAGCAGCATGAACATTCTGCTAAATCGCTCCTTTTGTGTTCGACTAAAGAGAGAGAATCCTCAACATGTTCAGTCTCTCGGTCTTCGCATTTCCATCCATCTCGGCCTTAATGAGACTTCTGGTGTTTGTAGCGTTGAATTATTCCATCTGATGTGTTTCTGATGTCCGCAGAGGAATCTTCTTCATGTTTCATCAGCAGTCTGGACAAACTGGCCGCTTATTTACGGCAAACAGATGAAAAAAGGCGAGATGCACAGAGGTTTTCTGGTAATGATGGACTCAAACCGAGGAGAGGAAACCCCTTTGAGTCGTTGAGTCAAACATAAGCGAATGAATAAAAGTTGTCCTTTCGTTTACTCGAGGAATAAGTCACTCGGGCTCTTTCCCTCCTTTTGTTTAACCGTGTCCGTACATTTGAATATTCATAAAACATTCGCCGGCGAGATGATGTCAAAGTAAATTTAAAATGTCCACGGGGGACGTTTTCCACGGGGAAGATCTTGTACATCTAAAACTTCAAAGACACCCGTTAATATAAAGATCTATTATAAATGATTAACTCAATATTTATGAATATTTTAAATCTGCTAATAAATTATCATGTATGCGATTAAGTCCCACGTTTATCCGCAGATGCAGCGAGGGCGAGTGTGTGCACGTAATTCTCATAGGCTAAATTACATGATGTTACATGGGTTGTATTTTGACATATGATTTATCCTGCTATGAAACCCGTTTTATGCTGGCCATTATTCAATCTATAAAAATGTGTGAATTTTCTCAGAGCTCAGGTCTGATGCGGCACCGCTGGCATACCAAGTAGCCACTCTTCATAAATCCAGATGCTGACGTGCTATTTGAAGCAGGAGTACACACTTCTGGGGAACGGGCGCAAGTGCAGATCGCCCGTCCTGTTTTCCGTTTTGTATATTTAATTTGCGTTTATACATTCATGCTACGTTTTGGAAACGCATTTGAAGTGGTTATTAAAACACGTCTGACATACAAAAGCTATACAAGCACTTCAGTAATTAAAAAAGTACTTGTAAATAATAAATTAAAGGAATGGGAGAGTTTTGCATTTTGCAATGAGAGAAGCGCAGTTCCCCGCATTACCATAATGACTCAGAGAGAGAGAGAGAGAGAGAGAGAGAGCGTCTGGTCTAGAAATGATGAAGAGTTTTTGCTCAACACATTTCATTTGGGCTGGACTTCATCATTTCATCACTGACTTCAACAAATATCTAGATGGGGTGATGGAACGGATTCAAACGTACAGTACAATGACTTCTCCTATGATGAGCATGCATTTCATTTCTGATGCTGTTGCTTTGTCTTATTAATATTTGAAAAAAAAAAGTGCCAAAAGAAAGTCATGTGGTGCAACTAATATGGAGAAACATGAAATAAATAAATAAATAAATGCGAAATGTTATCATAGAGAGGACCCGATAATAATAAATAGTTGAGAAAAAATGTAATTGTTCTCATTTTGCATGAATTGTACATTTACGCGGATTTTACGATGAGATTGTACGAATATGAAAATGCCACGAGAGTGTGTTGCTCATGAGTGTGTCAAAGTCATTGAGTAATTATTAAATATGTTACATCAACATGGCAAGATTAGTTGTAAAATGTCATGTGGTGCAACTTGCCCAAAATGCTATGGTAGCCTATTTATGAATCAATAAATACTAATATTTGTAAAAAAAAATAGATTAAGGACCTTAACAAAGATTCAAGGTGTACAGAGAATATGCTATTACTCTTTACATGATGGATAACATTTATTTTATTATTCAGTATAAATAAAAATGTTTCTTGAAACTATATAAGTTTCCCCCCTAAACCAATGGGCTCATTACTAAGATCTTATGCTTTATATTAGATAGATTTTCATTTTTTTTAAAGTCCCCTCGTGGTGAGATTCAGCTTTTAATGTTGTTTATGTGTGTATGTGGTGTTTTTAATACGCTTTAACACACACCATGTGTAAGTTGATAAGCGAACAGCATTGCTGAGTATTTCCTCCTTAAAAAAAAAGACAGTCTCAAACACACGGTGTGAAATCACTGGTGTTTCTGACGTCACAAACCACCTTGTAACCAATCAGATCAACGTGAGATCATCAACCAGTGGATCTCTCAGTGAGTTAGTGGAGGCGGGGCTAATTTGCATATTCATTGAACCGCGCATACTAAATGAGGCAGGGTGTCGGGTTACATTCAAGATATTTTAAGGCATTTTCAAGGAAAAAATGAGTTTTAATAAAATGATCGCCTACAGGGGGACTTTAATTTTCTTTATCGTAGACACTATCATTAACATGCATCATAATAAAAGTAAAAAATATAATAAACATACAATAAATAGCCATGTGATTATAATTCAGTAATAGTAATAATCCTGACTCAAATTGCTGCTTTTTTTTTTGACGGGTTTGCTTCCACTCAGAGCGCCGTGGTCCGAGTTACTGTCCGACTTGCCGGGATGAAGGGCGTCGCGGTTGTAAAGTGGGCCGCACGCAGTCGGAACGGTATCGACTGTGGCTGAAGTGTCTCGGCTTGAATCATCCACTTAAGATCAGCGTTCTCATAGAGAGTCCCGGCGTCCCTCGGCACAGCTCGTTATTACACCATTTAACGAGAGTCACAGCACAATGCCGCCGCTCGGGCCTATGGGATCGCTGTGTACATTACCCCTCTGAAGGCCCTTACACAAGCTGACAGGAGGATGTAATATATCTCAAAACAATGGATCCAGTTTAAGAGGCGTATTGATTCAAAGCTATCGCACCCATCATCATTACCATTATCTGTTGGAGAGATTGTCCATCCCCACATTGCCATGCTGGATCCGCTCGGATCCCGGCGCTCGCTAACCTCCTGCTCTCCCGCGCTGTTTTAATAATCCTTAAAGGTGCTGCTCGGGCTTTTAAAAGAAATGAGCTGGGTCTGAGAAGGACTTTAACAGGACAGGAGCCCATTGAAACGCCGGCTAAACGGCCCCGCTAACGCCCCTGGCCCCGGCGGAGCAGCTCAATACCATTTCCAACCTTTTAACTCACTCAAATTAAGTTTAGGCGTCCTTCAGGATGCCTGACTCTATTCATCCCCCATTTAGGGTCCATTGAAAAGCGCCACTCCCTGTGCAACGGACTGCTGGAGCAATACGATATCTATTAGATTACAGTGCCAGCACTTTGCTCTAACGGCTAGCGAGGTGGGCTAGTGATATTGCGGCTCTCGTACGGGTTTAGCCGCTTTGTTATGTGAAAGGCTTTTAATATGAGGTTTTCCTAATCTGATTTGTTAAAGAGATCCTTCAGCTAATGTTGTGCATTAGAGAGACAGCTGTGGCGATGTTGAGCGCTTCATTAAGAGAATGAGAAGGTTGTGGTTTGAATGCTTGTTTGCTAACAGAAAAAGATACGGAGGCAATGGCGTCATGCCACGCTAAGTAAATATTGGGCGAAGTGTTGCTTCATGAATTTGAACCTGATTTGAAATGATATCCTTTGTTGTCATGTTTTTTTTCTGTAATCTCTTTATGATGAAGTTGACTCGAGCACTCACGTAAATTAGCCTGTTCTTGTCTAGCGGTTAACGCAAGAGTTTCAGACACGTTGGCTGCGGCCGAAATCACAGGTACTTCTTTTGAATATGTAATTACAGAGTAAAGAGCACATGTACTTATTCAAAGATGTGGTCAAGTAGAGAGTAAAAGTTGCTAGTATCTTTGAAACTCTGTCAGTACTGAAACTAGTTATGTTTACTCAAATACGGCATAATTGTTGGCCTTAAAAAGATGTGTTCTGTTTTAGTGTGTTACTGTCAAAAGTACAGACTTCAGTAGCAAGTCGATACTGAACTTAAAAATAAAAATAAAAAAAACCAACATTTCCCTCTTGTACTCATTTTCCCTCATGTACTCAACATATGTGTCTCTGATTGGCCATTGTGTCATATGCTCAACATATGCGTCTCTGATTGGCCATTGTGCTCATGTGCTCAACATATGTGTCTCTGATTGGCCATTGTGTTCATGTGCTCAACATATGTGTCTCTGATTGGCCATTGGGTTCACACGCTCGACATATGTGTCTCTGATTGGCCATTGTGTTCATGTGCTCAACATATGTGTCTCTGATTGGCCATTGGGTTCACACGCTCGACATATGTGTCTCTGATTGGTCATTGGGCTCATATGCTCAACATATGGGTGTCTGATTGGCCATTGTGTCATATGCTGAACATATGTATCTCTGATTGGCCATTGGGTTCACACGCTCGACATGTGTCTCTGATTGGTCATTGGGTTCATATGCTGAACATATGTGTCTCTGATTGGTCATTGGGCTCATATGCTCAACATATATGTCTCTGATTGGCCATTGTGTTCATGTGCTCAACATATATGTCTCTGATTGGTCATTGGGTTCATATGTTGAACATATGTGTCTCTGATTGGTCATTGTGTTCATGTGCTCAACATATGTGCCTCTGATTGGCCATTGGGTTCACACGCTCGATATATGTGTCTCTGATTGGTCAATGGTTTCATATGATGAACATATGTGTCTCTGATTGGCCATTGGGTTCACATGCTCGACATATGTGCCTCTGATTGGCCATTGGGTTCACACGCTCGACATGTGTGTCTCTGATTGGCCATTGTGTTTATGTGCTCAACATATGTGCCTCTGATTGGCCATTGTGCTCATGTACTCAACATATGCGTCTCTGATTGGCCATTGTGTTTATGTGCTCAACATATGTGCCTCTGATTGGCCATTGGGTTCATGTGCTCAACATATATGTCTCTGATTGGCCATTGGGTTCACACGCTCTACATATGTGTCTCTGATTGGCCATTGGGTTCACACGCTCAACATATGTGTCTCTGATTGGTCATTGGGTTCATGTGCTCAACATATATGTCTCTGATTGGCCATTGTGTTTATGTGCTCAACATATGTGCCTCTGATTGGCCATTGGGTTCACACGCTCAACATATGTGTCTCTGATTGGCCATTGTGTTCATGTGCTCAACATATATGTCTCTGATTGGCCATTGGGTTCACATGCTCGACATATGTGTCTCTGATTGGCCATTGGGTTCACATGCTCGACATATGTGCCTCTGATTGGCCATTGGGTTCACACGCTCGACATATGTGTCTCTGATTGGCCATTGTGTTTATGTGCTCAACATATGTGCCTCTGATTGGCCATTGGGTTCACACGCTCAACATATGTGTCTCTGATTGGCCATTGGGTTCACACGCTCAACATATGTGTCTCTGATTGGTCATTGGGTTCATGTGCTCAACATATATGTCTCTGATTGGCCATTGTGTTTATGTGCTCAACATATGCGTCTCTGATTGGCCATTGTGTTTATGTGCTCAACATATGTGCCTCTGATTGGCCATTGGGTTCACACGCTCAACATATGTGTCTCTGATTGGCCATTGTGTTCATGTGCTCAACATATATGTCTCTGATTGGCCATTGGGTTCACACGCTCGACATATGTGTCTCTGATTGGCCATTGGGTTCACATGCTCGACATATGTGCCTCTGATTGGCCATTGGGTTCACACGCTCGACATATGTGTCTCTGATTGGCCATTGTGTTTATGTGCTCAACATATGCGTCTCTGATTGGCCATTGTGTTTATGTGCTCAACATATGTGCCTCTGATTGGCCATTGGGTTCACACGCTCAACATATGTGTCTCTGATTGGCCATTGTGTTCATGTGCTCAACATATATGTCTCTGATTGGCCATTGGGTTCACACGCTCGACATATGTGTCTCTGATTGGCCATTGTGTTCATGTGCTCAACATATGTGTCTCTGATAATTCAACAGCATTGCTGAGTCTCAAACACACGGTGTGAAATCGCTGGTGTTTCTGACGTCACAAACCACCTTGTAACCAATCAGATCAACGTGTGATCGCCAACCAGTGAATCTCTGAGTGAGTGAGTGGAGGCAGGCTAATTTGCATATTCATAGAACCACACATACTAAATGAGGCAAGGGTGTCAAGTTACATTCAAGATATTTTAAGGCATGATATTTTTCCAAGGCAAAAACGTTTTAAAACAACTTTAAATGGCGACTTTAAAGCAAACCACCTTAAGCTGGTTTGAGAGTTTTTGCCCATATCGGAAAGCAATAACACACAGATTTGAGCTTACGAAGCGAGAAGCTGTTTGACGTGGTCAATAGCCGTATTTAGTTGGTTTTCCCCCTATATCATTTCAAGATAAAGGCTCATTTACTTGGTTCTCCACCTTTATCATCTATGGGTTTGAAAAGCTGGAACTACACAGACATCAATAGTGTCCTTTAAAGCATGGCCAGCAGGAGTGGTCCATCCTCTTTATAGACGGCCGTGGAAAAACCGCTTGACTTGACACGGGTGATGGGTGATTTGCAAAGAGGACAAGTGCATTAGAATAAAACCTCAACGGTGATCCTTCAAGCTGTCAGCCATACATATTTCATTATTTTCATAAATCAGCGGGCCGAGATGTCTCCCTCTCTCGCTCTTTCTTGAGCGACAGACTGATGGCCTCTATTCATAACAGCCTGTGGCAGAAGGTAAACTGCCTCCGCTCCGGTCATTGTTAAGTGTTAAAGATGATCTCCAGCCATCTTGCTCTCTTTCACACTCTCTCCATCTCTGTCTCTTTTCATTGAAGGGCGTTCTTTACAGGTCTATACCTCTGTCCCACATTAGAGTAATAGAGTTATTTTTAGGGGACTTAGCTTCATCACACTTTGTGATTTATAACGTTGTTTTTTTGTCCTCAGTAACATTGTTTCGTTCCATCTGTTTGTTTTTGTAATCATGTCTTTTAATTTAATAATCACCAGTCGTGTTGTATTTTTTGTGTAATTTTCATTGTTCCATTGCACAAACGTCACTAACATCATGTCAGTTTCCAGAACAGGCGATTCAGAGAATCATACACGAGTTACCCATAATCCCGTGCGCTCAGTGATGCAGTCTCTGATATGTTTATGGGTTATCATGCATGCCTGACTACCCTTAGTTGTTGTATATTAATCAATAGCAATATGATTACGCCCTGCATTGCCTGTTTGCATTATTAAAATCTGACCGGTGGATTTGTGTACGTTTGCTTTTCAAATTAAATTTAGTGTCAATAATTAATGCATGGGATTAATGTGTGATCTCTGTGCCCAATACACTTTGATTCGGTATTGACCAGACCTGTGTGTGTGTGTGTGTAAATATTTTGCCCTTGAATAGCTTTACTGATTCCCTAGACCCGTGAGCGGGATAAATCTACATTACAGAAATTTCATCATAATAAGTTTTCTGTGAGCCAAACCAGGTCTCGCTGCATAGCCTGATGTGTGTTAACTATACGTGTGTGTGTGAGCGGTGAGAAAACTACTGAAGTACCATGCAAATACTGTTGTATATGAGTATGGTAATCATTCAGCTCTATGGTGTGTGTGTGTATATATATATAGGGATGTACCATGGTACCGCCGCGGTATTTTCTTCTTGGGAACGTTTGGGATTTGACTTTGTCTGTGAGAAACTCATTGACGGAAACCTTGAGAGTTTTCTCCTCTGTGCACTTGGCAAAGTCAAGTGTGAGGAAGTTCCCTGGATTTGTGGTGTGTTCATACACATTTGTTTGTGTACAGTGTGTGTGTGTGTGTGTGCGTGTGAATGTCTCTGTGGTAGAGACCTAATCGTACCTGCTATCATTTCCTGAATGACCTCTGCTTTCAGTGTGTGATGGATTATATTCTGCACATAGACATTAATTTTCCTGAACAAGAGGGCAAACTAAAAAAAAAAACTTCACCGGTGGAATATATTGGTGCAAGGGTAATTTCTTTAAAAACAAGAGTTGTGAAAAGCCACATACTTCTTTTTTCAAAATACAGGCAAATATAGTTTTAAATTGTGGGTTATTAAGTTGTGGGATTTGATTTCGGCCTTTTGGTGTTGCCAAATAAAGAGGACAAACGCACAAAATGTTTCTAAAACTTAGTATTGTATCACAAGTGACATTTTGTGTTTGTTCTTCTACATCTTTATATATATATATATGAAGAGTTCAGATGCAACAGCCTCTAAGTGCCATTTGAAATTCTCTTCTAGAATGATCATTTTTATCAAGCTTGTATATTTAAGTTCAGTGATTTCACTTAAATGGAAATTAACTTAAATATACAAGCTTGATAAAAATTAACATTCTTGAAGAAAATTTCAAATGGCATTTAGAGGCTTTTGCATCTGAACTCTTCATATATATATATATATATATATATGTGTGTGTGTGTGTTATTCAAAGGTTAGTTCATCCACAAAATGAAAATTCTGTCATCATATACTCGTCATTTACCGTCATGTCGTTCAAACCCATAAGACTTTTTTTCATCTTCTAAACACAAATGAAGATTTTTTAAAGCGATACCTGAGATGTTTCTGTCCGTCTATTGAAAGTCCATTAACCCAAAACATTTAAGCTCCAAAAAGTTAATAAAGACATTGTTAAAAGTGATTGCTTTATTTATATGATAAACTGATTTAATTTAGACTTGTATTCACATATTAACATCGATCAGTGTGTATAGAGCACATCAAATATGATAAACATAGATTTAAACTTGAGCTTGTTAGACATGCGAGAAAAGACCTCGCTGGGGCATAATCTGGTCATTTATATTCATACACAGAACATGTTGAAGGGGCAGGTTTGTAATTTTTACATATTTTTAATGTAATTTTTTATATAAATGAGACAAGTGAGACTTATCAGTTTACATATTTTACATGTGTCGTACACAGATTACATGTGTTGTATGTGATCAGCCCTTTAAACAGCTTGGATTACTTCTTGGATTACATATGGATTACTTTTACAATATCGTTATGAACTTTTTGATGCTTGAAAGTTTTGAGTGAATCAGTAGAAGGACTGACATCTCTGAAAAATATCTTAAAGTGGTGGTATAATGCCCTTTTCACAAGTTTTAAAATGTCCCCAGAGTGTGTATGTGAAGTTTTAGCTCAAAATGCCCCACAGATATTTTTAAATAACATGTTAGCATGGCTCTTTTTGTGGGTGAGCAAAAACGCACCGTTTGTGTCTGTCCCTTTAAATGCAAATGAGCTGCTGCTCCCGGCGCAGGGGGCGGAGCTACATCAGCTCACACATACTGAAAATATCAATATTTATGTTCAAACCGGAGTCAGACAAGAATGGAGAGACTCAAGAAGAAAAAGTGACATGTAGAAGCAAACAGACATTTCTGACTGGTTAGTTGGTGTATCTTATGTGTAGTTCATCGATTAGCATATTCTGTCCTGATAATCTATAAATCGTGTTCCAGGGGGCGGGGTTTATGTAAATTGTAGGTTTTGTGATGTCACTAATCTGGGAGGAATGTGTAGTCTTATCAGCCATTTGTTGTAGTCCTTAAAAAGCAAATTTTGTAAAAGCAAATCTCTCCGTTTGCTTTGAACTTTGAGCGTCGTAACTTTGCAGATGTTGTTTGTGCTCAAACCGCATTACACACTAACTACAGCTAGAAAAGTGAAATCATAATCAAACACCCCTTTAATGTGTTGTTCGATCATGAGCGAAAGGTTTGGAACGCCACTAGGTCCATTTTTAGGTGGATTATGTTTTTCATTTTCTCTTCTAAATGTGTCAAATACGCTCAGACATGTTCTTTTATTAGCTTTAATTGTGAAGGAAGCGCTTTCAGGTATGTCAAAGGAACTTCACACACTCACACACATACACTTTGGGAGTATTAACATAAATACAGCACATTAACACTTGTTCTTCGCTGTCAGGAAATGAATTAAGATCGCAGGTGCCCCGTGGAGGGTTCTCCCGCTACTAATTAAGCGCTGGTAATTAGATGTGGACTGTGTGATCTGTACGGGACACGGCCCGGCTCTCGCTCCACACACACGCTGGGGAAACTCTCAGGGAGGAATATTTCCCACTTAATGTGTGACAAACAGAAAAACCACACTAATTGTGGAAGATCAGCCGGCATGAATCAATCACGTCTAAGAAAATATATAAAAAGTCGCGATGAAGCAGAAGGAGAGACAGATCGTAGTCTTAAACTGGTTCAGAATGAATATCTCCTGATAATTTACTCTCCCTCACGTCATCCAAGATGGTCAAGTCTTTCTTTCTTCAGTCGAAGAGAAATGAAGGATTTTGAGGAAGGTTCAGATGTGAGTTACAGTGCAGCTTCAAAGTCTCGACACGATCCAGCCGAGGAATGCGAGTCTGATCTAGACAAACCAGCCGACATTTAGAACCAAATACACATTTATATACTTTATAACCACCAATGCTGATGCGACACACATTACGTAATCACGCTGAAAGGTCACGCGTATGTAGGGTAGGGCGAAAAACTACAAAATCGGCAGACATTGTTGTTTTACATTTTATTTGATATTTTATCTGACTTAGTCTTTGCACGTTCTCTTTGTAAACACTGGGTCTGTTCTTACGCCTACGTCCCGCTTGACCTTGTGTGTCGCATCAGCATTAGTGGTCATAAAGTATATAAATGTGTATTTTGATATAAATGTCGGCTAGTTTGTTTAGATCAGACTCGTATTCCTCGGCTGGATCACTAAGCTTGCCCCGTCATGATTTACTAACACATTGAAGCCTAGCGCTGAGAAGGGGTGGACAGGGTCATTTTTGCGGCGGATGTTATTGCATATGCATTTGCATGAGTTCAGTCCCTTTCAGACTCATAGTTTTTAAACTGATTTGCGCGAGTCTATCTGCACCGTTATTAAACGAGCCCGTTGAAACCAGTTGTAACTTGCGCTGCTCTTGGACGGCGATGATCGTTACGGAAATGATTTGGTCGTCAGTCAATCACGCGCCAAACTTTCCACTCCCATCGGTGCTTTTATGATATTTTGCTCACGCAAATTTGCAGTTTAGTAAATCTGGCTCTATGTATCGGATTACCGAAAGGAAAAATAAAGCATGGCGTGGACTTTGCATCAGTTGTTGACTGGAGGTTGAAATGTGAGTATTGTGCTTGAAAATGGATGAGTGCTGCATACGTCAGTCAGTTACTGGTTCCAGTTTGATCAAACATTACGAATGAAGTGTATATAAGCACATAATGAGATAGACTGTATATTGTGACGCTGGTTCATGGAGGTGTGTGTGCTGTGATGTAACCGCATGTTTGAACACGGGCGAGAGGTTTTGTTGTGGAAGAAAGAGCGAGAGAGAGAAAGAGCTTTATTCAGGATAGGACCGTTCTCCTCCCAGATGAACCCTGTCGCCACTGAGACAAAGCCAGAGCGAGCTCGGCGTCTGGCTCTCCTCCACCGAGACACGAGAGAGACGGCCGACACTCCTCCACTGGTTCTGTGTAAACACACGGACATTTTTGGCTTTTTAAGAAAACACTTCTCGAGAATTTTTGAATGGCCCCTTACATTGTTAAAGGGATAGTGACTCTCCCTCATGTTGTTCAACCCTGTACAACTTTCGTTCGTCTTCGGGACACAAATTAAGATATTTGTGATTAAATCTGAGAGCTGGATCACTCCTCCATAGGCTACTAAGGGATTGAAACTTGCCGGCCCAGAAAGTTATTAAAGACATCGTTAAAATAGTGCGAGTGACGACAGCGGCTCAACGTTAAGGTGATCAAGCGACGAGAATACTTTCTGTGCGCAAAAAAACTGAAATAATTTATTCCACTATTCATTTCCACTATTTTAACGATGTCTTTAATAACTTTCTGGGCCTTCGGGAGCCTATGGAGGAGTGATCCAGCTCTCGGATTTAATCACAAATATCTTAATTTGTGTTGAAGATGAACGAAAGTCTTACGGGGTTGAACAACATGAGGGAGAGGAATTACTGACAGAGTTTACAGTTTGGGGTGAACTAACCCTTTAAACGTACAGTATGCGATTTTTGGCCACCAGGGGTCACTCATTTAAAATAATAACAAAAGACGTACTTTGATGACGTCGGGAAAGAGCGTGGGCGTTGTTGTCGGTGTCAATGACAACCAGCTCAGCTCATGACATGACATCATCGTTTCACAAAATATACGGATATACGGCATCTCTCTGTAGATTTAGCTTGTCAAGAAGCTTTAAATGCAGTTAGAAAAAGTAGAAAATAGAGGAGTCAAAGGTCATATGACGCCATAGACGGGCGACGAAACGGAAATAAAGAAACGTCCCGTGTCTTCGAATTAAACTATAAATTTCTCCGTGTTTTAAAGTTGGTGGAAACTGTCGGGATAATATAAGTACACATCTACTAGAAATATATAACATAGATACAGTTATTTTTGCTATTTTTAAAGCAGAAAAAATACATATTGTGGCTTTAAGTAGTTTGCAAGAATGTGATATCCCATATTAGTGAAGCAAAGTGAAGTTAGGTCAGAATTAGTTGTGGTGCAGCGGTTAGAACAAATCTGGATATTGAGCCATGGTGCTCACATGGGAAAAGCAGGTTTGAATCCACCCGATGGTTTCCCAAATGATATTCTGTTTTCACAATAAATCAAAATCACACACACACCAGGGTTTTAAACCGTGTTTATAATGCTAAAAGTCTCATATTATGGAAACTGTGTTTAAAAAATGACAAGCGTAATGTAATGCGTCTCGTATATTTAGTTTGACCTCTTGATCATTTGTGTAAGAAATGACGTTTCTATTAGTTTTTAACGAACTCGTATTTCTTAATTTTGTGAGTGAGGTATAAAATAAAGCTCTATAATAAAGGTTTTGTTTCAGTTTGATTAGATTTTTGTTCTTTCTTGTTTTGCCTTTACTTTGTTTTGTGTTTTGTCTTGCTTTGTTTGATTTGCTTTTGATTTAGTTTGCATTGTCTTCATTTTGTCTTTGTTTTGCTTTGCTTTTGTTTGTTTTACCTTTAACTTGTTTTGCTTTCCTTTGCTGTTTTCTTTTGTTTTAAATTGCTTTGTTTGTTTTTTGTGTTAGTTTTACTTTGCTTTGTTTGATTTATGTTTGTTTTACTTTGCTTTGTCTTTGACTTTGCTTTTATTTGCTTTCGTTTGCTTTTTTTGTGTTGTTTTGTTTTTATTTTGCTCTGCTTTCTCAAGATCCAGTTTATGTCCACACACACACACACACACACACACCAGAGGAATATCTCTGTCTTCAGGGACTCCTGTGGGCCATTGGAGCAGGTGTTTGAATGAACACTTTTCTTGCTTTTTATAAATATTCCTTCTTTTGCTGTCCATCATGTTAAATCCTTACTTCTGGCATGATGAAAGACCAGATGACACCATTTGTGTGGAAAACAACTAGAGTAAAGAGACGAGATTGGACAGCAATTATGTAGGAAAGAAGACAGAATCCTCATTCCTGATCTCTCCTGAGAGAGAAAAAAGGCATTTATCATTAAAAACACGATTATTTCTGTGTATTTCTGTATTTCCTGATGCCGGCTTTGGGTCCAGATTTCACCCTCCTTGATCTTCAGGTGTGTGTGTGTGTGTGTTGGGGAAACACATTTCTCGTGCGGTAGAGCCACTCAAAAGAGATGCATCACTTCTAAACAGAGCGAATGGAAACGCAGGCTGTTATATTTCCCAGACATTATTATTTGATGTTGGCCGGGGTGTGTGTGGGAATCTCATTCGCCTCCATTACCTGGAGTCTCAGAGGAGCAAACTAATTTCCCTCCTGCCCGCGTCTGGGATCACCTGCATTTAGCTGTGGAATGGAGATTGGAATTATTTCCACATCTCTCATGTTGCGATTTTCCCTGTTTGTTCTGTTTCTCCTCGGCAGCGGCGCGTTTAATAGCCTGTAGCGGTGCGCGCCGGCCAAGAGCATGTGTTATTAATATCAGAGGGAGCAAAGGACACTGGGTAATTGAGTGTTTGTTGATTATGTGGCGGCCTTTTGCTTATACAAGATTCCCTGTATATGTATATACTGTATATAAACAAAATGTATGTGTTTGTGTGTAAGAGAGTGTGTGTGTGTGGGCCCCAGAGAGCCCGATTCAAGCCCTAGTTCCTGTGATACTGCATCATTACTTAGCAGTGAACAGAGAGCACTTGTTTGGATGTCAATAGCAGGTGAGACGGAGGTGTGTGTGTGTGTGTGTGTGTGTAGGGGAGAACAGAGGCCTTTGGAATAGATTTATGAAATGAAGCATTTCGCTTGGCATTATCTCCCTCATCCAGCCACACCTTACATAAATCACAGCACAGCCGCACACAATGGGACATTTGTTATTACCTCGTTGTCTCACACTCGCTCTCTCTTTCAAACTCTCCTTCTCTCTCCACTCTCTCTTTATGGCGCCGTCTGAATACAGCGTGTAGATTTGCACAGCGTTCACTCTTTAGAAATACGTCCCATGTCTTATGTCCTGTTTTAAAGTCCCTGTACACACACACAGGTTGATGACCATAGGAACAGAACACATTCAGACCTGTGTAATGTGGAGGAACACGAGTGTTTTAGATATCATGACTTGGTGAGTTGGCTTCTTATTTTTGGCACACACTCATGATTTTCTTCACACAATGAAAGCTTGAGAACCGAATCAGTTCAATGTGTGAATGAACACAGGTTTATTGTTTTGTAAACCAGATCAACTAATTCATTAAGAAGATTGGGATTTAAATAATGATTCATGGACAAAATGGACATTTCTTTTTTCATGAAGTCATTATGAGTATCAAAAACTCGAATCACTCGTTTGTGAATGAATCATTCTTTTTTTAATCAGATTTACTGATTCATTCAAAATATTATTATATTAACTTGTATTCAACATAATGTTTTATTCACAAATGATACTTTTGTTACTTGTCTTATGAACCGAATCAGTGAGTCATGAGTTCAGATGACCGGAATCAGTGAGTCATGAGTTCAGATGAGCCGACTCGAGAGTGATGAGAACCGAATCAGTGAGTCATGAGTTCAGATGAGCCGACTCGAGAGTGATGAGAACCGAATCAGTGAGTCATGAGTTCAGATGAGCCGACTCGAGAGTGATGAGAACCGAATCAGTGAGTCATGAGTTCAGATGAGCCGACTCGAGAGTGATGAGAACCGAATCAGTGAGTCATGAGTTCAGATGAGCCGACTCGAGAGTGATGAGAACCGAATCAGTGAGTCATGAGTTCAGATGAGCCGACTCGAGAGTGATGAGAACCGAATCAGTGAATCATGAGTTCAGATGAGCCGACTCGAGAGTGATGAGAACCGAATCAGTGAGTCATGAGTTCAGATGAACCGACTCGAGAGTGATGAGAACCGAATCAATGAGTCATGAGTTCAGGTGGGCCGACTCGAGAGTGATGAGAACCGAATCAGTGAGTCATGAGTTCAGATGAGACGACTCGAGAGTGATGAGAACCGAATCAGTGAGTCATGAGTTCAGATGAACCGACTCGAGAGTGATGAGAACCGAATCAATGAGTCATGAGTTCAGGTGGGCCGACTCGAGAGTGATGAGAACCGAATCAGTGAGTCATGAGTTCAGATGAGACGACTCGAGAGTGATGAGAACCGAATCAGTGAGTCATGAGTTCAGATGAACCGACTCGAGAGTGATGAGAACCGAAACAGTGAGTCATGAGTTCAGATGAACCGACTCGAGAGTGATGAGAACCGAATCAGTGAGTCATGAGTTCAGATGAGACGACTCGAGAGTGATGATAACCGAATCAATGAGTCATGAGTTCAGATGAGCCGACTCGAGAGTGATGAGAACCGAAACAGTGAGTCATGAGTTCAGATGAACCGACTCGAGCGTGATGAGAACCGAATCAGTGAGTCATGAGTCCAGATGAGCCGACTCGAGAGTGATGAGAACCGAATCAGTGAGTCATGAGTTCAGATGAGCCGACTCGAGAGTGATGCTTTCACACACAGCTCATTGTTTCCTCTGTAATAATGCCAGCAGTCGGACTAGTCCAGTCTGATTCACTCATTAATCATTCAGACTGCTTTGGTGAGCCAAATCAACTGATTCATTGAAAATGCTTTAAAATAATGTTGTTTTTTTCCCACAAATTGGACATTTGTTACTTCTCAAATGGACTTATGAATGTTATGGAATCAGTATACTCATGAATCCAGTCAGAGTCAGATTCCCAGATTCATTGAGAAGATGGTAATCGAATGAATGATTCATTTGAAGTAATTGAAACTGTTGTTACAGCAGAATTGAGTTCAGATTGCAGCCGTCAGTAACGAGTCGTCAGTAAACGTGTGTGTGTGTGTGTGTGTGTGTGTGTGCCCGCTGTGGTCTTGGCGGCCTGTATCTGGCTGGTGTTGTGTGTGCGTGTGTGGAGAAGACGCTATGTTGTTCTCCATCAGTATAACCGTCCGTGAGGACTACTGTACATTTGATGTACTAAACACTCGTCCATGATGGAACAGAACACACTTTATGAGGACTAACTTGCTCCTCAGAATCTGTACCAGTGTTTCGTCATCGCACTCGCACTCGCATTGATACAGTCAAATCTACACCACCATTAATGTGTGTGTGTGCGCGCAATCACTGAGCTTTAGGAAGCCTCCGGAGCTGAAGTTTAGTTCTGCAGTGGCTGTGTAGCTGTGTGTGTGTGTGTGGTCAATGTTCTGACGATCGGTGAATTCAGAATCAGTTATCCTTGATACATAAATATATATATATGTGTGTGTGTGTGTGTGTGTGTGTGTCTGACTACTTTTAGATTACTGTCACATATCATATTCGAATCTGTATATTAGTATAAATCTGCTCTTCCTCTTCTTCTTCTTCCTCTTCTTCCTCTTTTCTTTTTCTCCTTCCTCTTTTTCTTCCTCTTCCTCTTTTTCTCCTTCTATACTCTTACTCTTCTTTTTATTCTACCTCCCCCCTCTCTCCCCCCACTCACCCCCCCAATCTCTCCCCCCCATTCCCCCCACTCTCCACTCTCTCTCTCCCCTCTCTCTCTCTTCCCCCCATTCCCCCCACTCTCTCTCTCTTTCTCTATCCCCTCCTCTCTCTACCCCCCCCCCCCCTCTCTCTCTGTCAGTGATAGTGGGATAAGGCGAGAGTAATTCCAGCTCAGTGCTGCTGGCAGGAGTGATAAATGTGTGATGAGGAGGTTCTCTCTCTCAGAGGAGTATCCCAGCAGAGCCTCTCACACCCGTGCCTGTGTCCCCCGTGCTCCTGACGGTGTCCGCTCGCCCCCTGACCCTCGCTGTGACCCCTGCGTGAGGTTCCGGGGTGGTCCCGCTCAGAGTCAAACACATGGACCCCAGTCGCGTTGTGTCTTGCGGGCTGGTCTGTTGGGTGTGTGTATGTGGAGAAGTGTAGTGAAGAATGATGATGTGAACACACTGCTGTGAGCTGCTCAATGTGGAGAGTGAAGGAAAGAATGAAGCATATCAGTCTCTCAGCACGGCATTATGGGAAACACAGGACTAGCAAAACTCAAAGACGACATGCTGGTCAGCTGACCCTGTGACTTTAAAATCTCAGTAGTTTAGGGTTTTACATTTACATTTATTCATTTAGCTGATACTTTTAACCATATATGTCAGAGGTCGCACGCCTCTGGAGCAACTAGGGGTTAAGTGTCTTGCTCAGGGACACATTGGCGTCTCACAGTGGATTCGAACCCAAACCCGTGTCTTATCCACCGCGCCCCATGTATTATACTTAATACATCTGTAAAGATTTCAAACAATCCTCTTTCACGTTGTCATTATGGGGTGTTGTTTGTAGAATTTTTAGCAAAGTAATGAATTGAATCTATTTTGTAATAAGGCTGTAACATAACACAAAGCTCTGTGAATACTTTCCGGATGCACTGTACACACACATTTGTTTTAGTCTTACCAAATGCTATTAAATACTTGGATGCACTGTATATGTATTATTTTTATGATTACTAAATAAATGAATTTGATTAAATATTTGTAATTATTAATCCTGTCTTTTTCTCTCTTCCCCCTGTTCTTCCTGGACCCTGTCCCGTCATCTATGTAAAGGTAAGACATCAGATTTTATTGTTGTTTTTGTCCAAATTTCTAAATCTGGAGTTGTTAATCAAACACACAGACACACACACCGCAGCGCTATGTTTGAGCATCTCTCCTCATCGTCCTGTAAATGAGACGTCTCAAACCTCTGAGGCGCACAGTTACACTCTGAGATAAATGAACTGGTCTGATGGGGAAGTTTCTGTGACTAGTTGCCTGAGCTCATAACCAGCGCCGTCTCCGTCTGGTTAGTGTGTGTTCAGCGTGTCGGTGATGATAAGACTCCTGTAGTGGAGATCAGCCTGTGTTTGAAGTAGAAATGATGGACTCGGACCCGGCGATTACAAATACAGCCGATACAGCCTGACTCTGATTAAACCTGGCACAGCAGGGCTAAACTCTCTCTCTCACGCACACACACACACACTAACTGAGAGTGTTAACATCGTTCACAAGAGCTAACACAACACACACAGAATATGAGATATGTTGGTTAGGTGAGCTAGGTTGGCAGTGTGTGTTTGTTCCTGAGGCCAGAAAAGCACAAACGTCATCGCTTGGCCTTAAACGCAGCATTAGCATGTTTCATCACGGCTTTCCCACGGCTAGCTAAAAAGCTGCTAAATAATGTCTACAACTACCTTAATAATGTGTGTTTGCGTGCTGATTGTACAATAGGTGTAGTCCTTTAATAGCTTTGTTTTGTGAATTAGCTTACTCAGTTAGCCCTCACATCGACGTCACGACTCAACCTTTAGCTAGCTAAACATGTTTATAACAGACGGACACTGGATCACAAGTGACTTTAGAAAATGAATGTACGAGATGGTAGAGTAGTATTATCGTGGTTTAAGTACATGGTGTGTAGTATGTGATTCGGGACAGACCTATAGAGTTTATGCTAATGCTATCCCAGATAGCAAACTGACATTGAATCAACGCGGAAACATGACATCGAAACAACGTTGATCTGACATTGTTTTGTTCATCGAATTAACGTTGAACCAACGTCAGACGCGTCATTGTTTCAAAACTAACGGAAAATCAACTTGAAATCAACGTTGTTTCAACGTTATGAAAGCAAACCAATTTTCGATTTTCATTTAGCTTTGAAGAATGCCGCGTCCAGAGTCGGCGCCAGAGCAGATCTACTGGAGGGGCATTGGGTCATCAGTGGGGGGGCACTGCCGTTTAAGAAATATTTTGACGCAAAAAAAAAAAAAAAAAACGAAACACCTTTTATTATTATAATTATTATTTATAATTATTATTTGCGAATTTCCCCACCACTTTTTGCCAGGGTCGATGTTGTCCCGGCACTTTTATACATCTCGATCTCGCGGCACGGATGTACCAATACAAATAAATAAAACATATCCGGTTACCTAGCAGAGCATTCATTTGTTAAATAAGAGGCGATATAGCACGCTGAAATGTGTTGTTTTTTAAATCAAGTGATCAAAGTGCTCGGTGACTCGATCTGTGGTGCTGAAGTGTTCTCTTGTGGCTCGCGCTGCCACAATAAACATCTTCACATGGACGCGCGCTTGATCTGTTGCGGCGAAATCTCTATTCGTACCGGTGAATTCCAAAGTAAAATGCACTCAAACATGTCCCTGCTTGACAACCACTGATAAACATAATCGGTTTTAATTATGGGGGAAAAAAAATAATTATGCGAGTGTGGGTTAGAACCCAAAATCTTTTGCATTCCAGTCTAAGGTTTTACCACTGGACCACTACAGCACTTACAATGAAAAGTCGGATTGGATATATCTATTTCTTCATGTGAAAATTCTTGGCACCAACACATATTAGATCCACTTAGACAAAAAATTAAACACAATGTACTATTTAAATAGATTGCTGAACATTTGGTATTGTATAGCCTACATCTGATTTATGATTTAGAAACTGTGGTAGGAGGGGCATCAATGAGCGCTAGGGGGGGCACGGCCCTCGAATGCCCCACCATAGCGCCGACCCTGGCCGCGTCTGACGTTGGTTCAACGTTAATTCGATGAGCAAAATCAACGTTGTTTCAATGTCATGAGAGACGTCGTTTCCACGTTGATTCAATGTCAGTTTGCTGTCTGGGATAGCTATAGCTCCTCTTGTGGCAGCACTGAGAATGCAACAGTTACACACACACACACACACACACTTGTGTAGCTAGAAGCGTCTGTAGTGTATACTTGTATAGTGTGTAATAGTGATATGATCTACTGTTGTGTCTTGCCTCGAGTAAGTGGAAGAAGACCCAAAGCACGTTTCGTCTGGTCTGAAGGGCTTCTGTAGGCCCAGCGGGTGTGTGTGTGTGTGTGTGTGTGTGTGTGTGTGTGTGTGTGTGTGTGTGTGTGTGTGTGTGTGTGTGTGTGTGTGTGTGTGTGTGTGTGTCTGTTATGCCTGACTGCCTTTACAGTGTTTCTGTGACTGAGTGTGATCTAATGCCATGCTCAGTGCTGAGCCATACACTCTGACAGCAGTTTAACCTCCACACACACACACACACACACACACACACACACACACAGACACTGTGGGAGTGTGTGTGTTCAGATAAAAAAACACTACAATTACAGAATGCATTCTTATGTTCATTGTGTGTGTGTGTGTGTGTGTGTGTGTTTGGGTTTGGGGATCGCTGTTCTAGGCCTGTCACAATAACTACTTTTTTTGTGTTTGATATATTATCCCAGAAATTGCGATAAACTATATTATTGTCATTCTGAGACCATTCTATGCCACTTAATATACAACCCAAATATAACAGCATAACACTCCTCTTAAGCATACACACTTTATAATGACAGCAACCTTCGAATAGTTTAAGAAATTAAATATACCAAAACTAAATACAGTGGTGTGAATAAGTGTTGGCCCCCATGCTAAAGTTGCCTAAAAAGACGAATAAAAAATCATCTTTTGGATGTTGATCTTAATGCCTTAATTAGAAAAATAATGAAAACTCCAACCTTTAAGGACACCAATTTTCTTTGTGAATGAATAATGTATCATAAATAAATAAATGTTTTTCCTTAAAATACAGGGTGCATAAGTCAGGACACCCCTATGTTAAATCCCCATAGAGTCAGGCAGATTTTTATTTTTAAAAGCCAGTTATTTCATGGATCCAGGATAATATGCATCCTGATAAAGTTCCCTTGGCCTTTGGGATTAAAATATCCCCACATCATCACACACCTTCCACCACACCTAGAGATTGGCATGGTTTTACTTCAGTTAGCCTAATAGCTGGTTTGATTTGCATTGAAAGATGATCTTATGGAAAGTAGTACCCCATGCCGATCTCTAGGTGTGGTGGAAGGTGTGTGATGATGTGGGGATATTTTAATCCCAAAGGCCAAGGGAACTTTATCAGGATGCATATTATCCTGGATCCATGAAATAACTGGCTTTTAAAAATAAAAATCTGCCTGACTCTATGGGAATTTAACATAGGACTTATGCACCCTGTATTTTAAGGAAAAACATTTATTTATTTATGATACATTATTCATTCACAAGGAAAATTGGTGTCCTTAAAGGTTGGAGTTTTCCTAATTTTTCTAATTAAGGCATTAAGATCAACATCCAAAAGATGATTTTTTATTCCTCTTTTTAGGCAACTTTAGCATGGGGGCCAACACTTATTCACACCACTGTAGTAAATAAACTTTTTTTTAAAAAAGAAGCGCGAAGACAAAGAATACACTCTTCTCTACAGTCAGATGTCCATGTGAACACACACACACACACATGAAGCCTCAACAGGCCATAATTAATAAATCAGGCATTTTGTCGCCCAAAACATGAGTAATTGAGTAACTCACGTTGAGTGCGAGAAACAAAAGCAGGACTAAATATGGTAAAAACCAAAGTGTGTGTTTGACACAGGACTAAGATTGAGTAAATTTAAAAAAACTGACAGAATTAACATTAAGAAAGAGACCGTTGTGTGTGTGTGTGTGTGTGTGTGTGTCCACTACAGCGGCTCACAGCAGATGAAGTCATCCAAGTGGGCAGCGGCAACGCTAATGAGCTTGACAGCTGACCGCGCTGGACACGACACACACACACACACACACACTCCTCCCCGCTCGGATACATATGCTCACACACCTGGCCCGCATCGTTACCTGTTTACAAATGACCGGCGATTTTGTGCTTGGTTCAGCAGCAACTGTTCGTCCCTGGTGTCATCATTAGGGTTTGAGAGTTCATGTTCGGTTATTATGCCTGTCTCTGGTGTTTTGTCCCTCTTGTTTTGTACACATAATCACGGCCTTTCTCCCTCTCGCCGACACCTTTTCTGCTAAATTATGCACTCTGGGCCACATTCCTCCAACACGGCATTTGCATGCTTTATTTGGAGGAATGCCATGTGTGTGTGTTTGTCATTAGAGAAACAATAGCTTACAGCGAGTTACAGAAGCTCATGCGGGATGGGTGTGAGGATGCTAACTCGCTAAGCTAACGACGGGAGAAACTAATACATTATTTCTTTTTCATTTCACTGAATGATTTTGGAGTGAAACATTTCAGTGTTGTTTGGAGTTTGTTACTGTGATTTTTGATTTTTTTGATGCTCATTTTTATTATTATATGTATTAATGTCATTAATAGGAACCTTCATTCAATCTCTGATATTCATTTCTAAGTTTCTGAATTAAAATCCATTGTATTTTTGAAGGTCAGGGAGATAAACTGACCAGATATCATCGTAAAGTGATTACAATTCTTGACGTTAAGCAGTGAAATGTTATATTTTGGTATTGTTATGAGCAGTGTGAAACGTGATTTAGTTTGACGTGTCGCACCTTGTCGTTCTTTGATTGGATTTTGTTTGTCATTGACTTTATAAATCACTTTTTCTATTGCCTACTATAAAATAAATAACTATGCTACCTTAATGAAATATCTTCAATATCACATAAAAATCCAAGTTAATTTTGTCTCAAATTTGCATCTATTATTTAATTAAATTTTTTTTCATAAAAGGAAATACATGTATAAACAACATTTTTTTTTTTAAATACACACAATATTTTATTTTTTGTTAGAATTCAATCAAAATATTTGAGAATGGAGAAATCATACTCCATTCATCAGTTTCAAGAACTACAATGATTATTTATTTCAGATCAGTATATGACACACTTTGTCATGTCAGCGGATGTTTGGGACTATTAGTGGATTCAAATGAAATAAGGTCATATTACTCTTAAATATAGTTTTTTTTTTTTTTTTAAATGGCATACTCAAATGTCTTCTCAGTTATATTTGTCAAGATGTAATTATTCAGAGCTAAAAACAGTTACTGTAAAGTGTTTAATCAAAAATGGCGTTTGTTTTCATCTCCAAGGTTTGGACAGAGCAAACATGAATCTGAGCAGAAGTGTCCATGTGTGTTTCGAGCGTGTGTTTTACGATCACACACACACTGTGTTTAATTCAGTGTAGATAAGCTCCAGACCAGTGTTTCTCTTCATAGTGAATGCAGTAAACACAGTAGTATGGCTGCACACACGCACACACACACACACACACGTACAGAGGCCATTTACAGCATCAATGCTATTGCACTCGGCCTGTCATATATATCTGGTGAGCGTGACACCTTGCTTTAACGCTTCACAGTGCGCCGGCCCACACACTCCACTGCTAAACTAACAGCACAATGTGGAGAAGCGTTCAGCGCTTCAGTCCTGACAGGACGAGCGGCGGGTGAAACATGGAGAGAGAGAGAGTTGACTCAGGAAATAGAGGAGGCCGTGTCTGAGATGTGTGTGAGATTCACAGGCTTTCTGAGAAGTAAATAGTTGTTTCCGTTCAAAGTTACAGATTTAATTTATATGCAAAACTGGAATGTCGCATAAAACGTTTTTTTTTTGTTTTGTTTTGTTTTATGCAACACTTTGACTCAAGTGTTTCAGAAAGACTAAAACAACATTTGAGATGCTGTGATTTGATTGGTCCGCTGTTTGGTCCAGTTATCCAATCACATCTTCTGCATGAGTTTGTTGTATTGCGCATCGAGGGATTCATTCACAAAATGTGTTTCACAGTTTATCTGCATGTCTTCTTAATGGATCAAAAAAATGTCTCAGTCGAGTGCATAATTTTTTTGTACATGTTTTAAATTAATGCACATCTTGGCATTTCTATCCAGTGTTTAAAAAAAAGTGATGGCAACTTTGGGAATCATGTTTAGGCCGAAAATATTACTTAATTAGGAAGATATCTTAATAAGGAATACACAATATATCAGTATAGGCCGATACATGTTCATCTTTAATGTTATCAGCTCAATATGAACATTTGGCCGATATACACTCCTGTATTGAACACCTATTCAATTTCTCATTAATGCAATTATCTCATCAACCAATCAATTTAGAGGTGCATTTAGAGGTGTGGTCCTGGTCAAGACAATCTCCTGAACTCCAAACTGAATGTCAGAATGGGAAAGAAAGGGGATTTAAGCAATTTTGAGCGTGGCATGGTTGTTGGTGTCTGAGTATTTCAAAATCTGCTCAGTTACTGGGATTTTCACACTCAACCATTTCTAGGGTTTACAAAGAATGGAGTGAAAAGGGAAAAACATCCAGTATGGGTCAGTCCTGTGGGCCAAAATGCCTTGTTGATGCGAGAGGTCAGAGGAGAATGGGCCGACTGATTCAAGCTGATAGAAGAGCAACTTTGACTGAAATAACCACTCGTTACAACCGAGGTATGCAGCAAAGACACAACACACACAACCTTGAGGCGGATGGGCTACAACAGCAGAAGACCCCACCGGGTACCACTCATCTCCACTACAAATAGGAAAAAGAGGCGACAATTTGCAAGAGCTCACCAAAACTGGACAGTTGAAGACTGGAAAAATGTTGCCTGGTCTGATGAGTCTCGATTTCAGATGGTAGAGTCAGAATTTGGCGTAAACAGAATGAGAACATGTATCCATCATGCCTTGTTCCCACTGTGCAGGCTGGTGGTGGTGGTGTAATGGTAATTTTCTTGGCACACTTTACCCCCTTAGTGCCAATTGGGCATCGTTTAAATGCCACGGCCTACCTGAGCTTTGTTTCTGACCATGTCCATCCCTTTATGGCCACCATGTCCCCATCCTCTGATGGCTACTTCCAGCAGGATAATGCACCATGTCACAAAGCTCAAATCATTTCAAACTGGTTTCTTGAACATGTCAATGAGTTGACTGTACTAAAATGGCCGCCACAGTCACCAGATCTCAACCCAATAGAGCATCTTTGGGATGTGGTGGAACGGGAGCTTCGATCCCACAAATCTCCATCAACTGCAAGATGCTATCCTATCAATATGGGCCAACATTTCTAAAGAATGCTTTCAGCACCTTGTTGAATCAACGCCACGTAGAATTAAAGCAGTTCTGAAGGCGAAGCACAATATTAGTATGGTGTTCCTAATAATCCTTTAGGAGAGTGACTTATATACATAGAGTACATTAAAGCCGATAAATAATGTAATATTTACTCCAGCCGAGACCCTCAACATGTTCAACATGATGGGTTTAAAATTGAAATATGATTGGAATCATACAAAATACAGTTATGTGCTGTCATATTAGGCTACACAAAACTAAAAAGAACAATATTATTGTGTGTTTAGGACGTGGCTTTCAATGGTGAAACTTTTGTTTGTGCAATCAGGCTATTAAAAGTTTTCTTTAAAAGATTTATTGGCCAATGTTTGTAAAACTACACTTCGCTTATACTTTTCTTCTCTTTCGTTCACTGATCTGGACTTCCAGAGGTTTCATTAACACTTCGGAAGTTTTCGTTCACCATTCTGGCACAAATCCCTCTTGGGGGGCGGGGCTAGCAGCGGTGTGTTCTCATTGGCTATTAAGTCTTTGATTGACAAGATCTTGTGTTGTGTGGATGTGAGAATCAGCAAGTAAAATATGTTGCCTATAATTTTGTTAATTTCTTGAAAAGTTGCATTCATTATTTTAATCACAAATCAGATTCCATACACAACGGAAATTATCATTATTATTATTTTTTTCATTATTATTAAAAGGGGTTAGCTTGTACATCGATTTTACAGCACGGATGTGATGTGAAATGTATCTGCAACAACCACGCCGCAGTCACGCTCACTTACAGGGGAACTCAACTATAAATCCTCTCAGCGTCTTCAGCCACTGTCCCCCTCCGACTCGTACCGTCGCAAATAAGATCCAAATTATGCAAATTATATTATCTTCTCACACCGAGAATTAAGACAGAGAGCAAATCAGATTGAATTCTAAACTGTTGAACTCAGTCGCGCCTCTGCTGCGTTAGACAGAGATCCAATTAGTTCAAATGCAAATTCCAGCTAATTAGTTTTTCATTTCATTTCATGGGTGCAAGCAACACTTTGGCATTATTTGCATATCCACCTAATTCTCTGCGATGAACATTTAATCTTTAATCTTTTAGTTTATTTCAAAAGGCTAAATGAAAACCGAGCGCGCGGATTCATTGGAGCGCTCGTATATTGCAGGAACGGGATATTCTGCACTCTTGTATACGATCCCTTTTTCATATCCAAATTGCAGGGACTTGAAGGGGAACACAAACCTGTCAATTTCAGGTTAATAGTCTCGCCGTGTGTCCGCACCGCTGAAGATTTATGCCTGAAATTAGTCAAATGTGATCAAATAGCAGCCCAGTTAATCTTCGGGCCCGTGTCCACGTCGGGCTTTATCTGCAGGCGTAATTGAAGACAACTGTTGTTCCGAGGCCCCGGCACAGGGACATCGGGGGTCGCCGACGCGCCTCTGTCACCGTGATGAATGTTTACGCCGTGACGCGCAGGAATGGAAGATTGTTTTAAACAGGTACACACTTAAAACCCCCGCGCGATCCGCCACGGCCATTTGACTGATTGGATGTGTGCCGTGCTTTGAAAACTGATATTAGCTCATTTGTTAAACTTGACTTGTTAAAACGGCCCCAATCACTCATCCTGTGTGTGTGTGTGTGTGTTTCCAGCGTAGAAGAGCCTGTGCGCACTCAGATCACGCTAATAAGCTTTATAGCTGCCAGTCTAGCGCTACACTACAGGTAATCACACATATGCACCAGTAAAACATCAACAGTCCAGTTCCAGGATTCAGTGTTTGTTTCCCCAAGCTCCCGGCTTTTGCATGTTTACACACAGTGTTCATAAACAAGCGAGGCAGAAAGTTGAGTTATTGCTCAAAATAAAAGATCTTCTTTATAAAAGTACTGGAGCGCTTTGGAAGGTGATGATTGTGTAGTGTTTGGGGATGTGATGATGTCATGATGATGTCATATATGTGATATCAATTGAATTATAATTAAATATTAATTTGTTCCTCTCGCAAAACTAACATCTAAACAAAATTTGGCACACAGATAAAGGATAGTCTCTAGCGCCACCAACTGCCCAAAGTTGCACTCATGTTAATGCTAATAACTTTTGAACCGTCGGCTAGAAACACTTTTCTTCTTCATCTGATTCCTTGGCTCAAAACGATTCGATTGCACTTGAATTTTCCGAAAAGCGACTTTTTCGAACTCAAAATCGATCATCTTCAGATCATGCCGACGAAAAGTTGTAGAATTCACATGGTCGTTTTTTAATAATATGGGAACGAATTCGACGAAGAGCATTTCAAAAATTTAAAGTGAGACTGTATCTCCGCAACGCTCTAGCGTATTCCGACCAAACTTGGTGTGTGTTATGACAGCGATGACCGGAGGATACCTGCTCAGTTTCGGCACAGTGCCACCTAGTGGTCCGGAGATTTGAAAAATGATTATAACTTCAGAAAAGTTTGGCCAAAAGTAATGAAACTCTGTAGATTTGGTGCGGTATGCCGAGTTGGATGTTATCAGCCATTTTGAATTGAATGCTATAAATTACTAATTAATTGGCATTTCATTTTATTACAGTACTGAATTAATTTTTTTTTTTAAATGCTAATAGCTTTTGATAATTTTTGCCTACTGTAAAAATTGGGACTTGCCAAGAACATTGATAATAGTATTTTCATAGTCTGCCGAACTTCCTGTCCGCTATTTAGATTTTCTTTAAGAAACTTCTTTTTCCAACTCCTCTTAGACTCCTGCTAGCTTAAACCCGTCTCCAAACATCTTCGTTCTTTTTACAGTTGGTGTAATACTCGTTAGCTTGAAATTTAGCATCTCATTCTGTCTCTGTGATGCTTGACCCCTTAATTGCTGCTTGCAGCTATATTTGTTATTATTATAATTATCAATATTATTTATTTATTTGTTTAATTTTGACCTCAGAATTATTGGTAAGTCTGAAGTACACACACACACACACACACACACACATCTCTGGCCTTCTTTTGACACTCAACTCCATCAGCGCTCCACCCTCCAAAATCCCTCTATCCTGTTCATCATCAGAACTGCACAATCAGATTAACCTGTGTGTGTATGTGCGTGTGTGTGTGTGTTAATCTCATTAGCTCAGCTCTCTAAGTACAGAGTCTCTCACTTGTGACTTAAGATAATGCCACCATAACACCAGTTTAAATAATTAGAAATCAACACAGGTGTGTGTGAAAGACAGTAACACACTGCTGAGCCGAGGGGAAATGTTGAGGACAGTGTGAAAGCAAAATTGTTTAGTTTATTAATAAATGTACACTATTCATTAGTACTTTATAAATAACAACAACAACAAAAAAAGCGATTCGTTCATTAAATTTTTTTTTAACTCATTTAATCAAGGCTGTGCGGGTGGAGAAAATATTGACCAATAATAGCATACTGTAGTTTATGTGAACCAATCAAATCCTGAATGATAAAATTAAGCTCCACCCAAAAATTATTTCTTTGAATATTCTCTTTAATTATCAATTAGTAATCAATAAGTGAAAATCTTAAAGCATTCATTCATTAACGTTAGAGTGATTTTTGCAGAGCTATCATTCTGGAGTGGTGCTCACTAAACAGGCCCATGTTAAGGTGTAAAGCAGGTGTAATGGGGACGGTGTACACACACACACACATACACAGACACACACAGATCCAGATGTGCTGTCAATGGAGGAGTGTGTTGAAGCCCTGAAGGGAGGCTGTGTGTGTTTGTGTGTTGACACGCAGGTTGACACAGTGCTAACAGAGACGATAACTGTTGAGTATGTGTTTCGTGCCCAACTGTGAATCTGTGTGTGCGTGTGTGTGCGTGTGTGCACAGTGTTGTGTTTGAAATATGACCGATAGATGCGCTATTGCTTTATCTCCAGTTGACAGCTTAATCTGAGAACCAGCTCATCCTGCTGGTTAAAACACACACACGTGTGCGTATGGTTTGCTGGTGTTGTATGTTTATGTTGAATGGTGTGTAAGTGTGATATCTTGAATGTGGACGGCAGTGACGGAGTGAGTCTTGGCAGAAGCTCAGAGCAGGGCAATTAGAATAATGAAAGCACTGGGCAGCTTTCAGTCTTGCCTCGTCCCCAACACACACCCCGTTTCAGAAATACAGCCTTTCATTTACAGTATCAGACTCGCCTCATCCCCAACACACACCCCGTTTTAGAAATACAGCCTTTCATTTACAGTATCAGACTCGCCTCGTCCCCAACACACACCCCGTTTCAGAAATACAGCCTTTCACTTACAGTATCAGACTCGCCTCGTCCCCAACACACACCCCGTTTCAGAAATACAGCCTTTCATTTACAGTATCAGACTCGCCTCGTCCCCAACACACACCCCGTTTCAGAAATACAGCCTTTCATTTACAGTATCAGACTCGCCTCGTCCCCAACACACACCCCGTTTCAGAAATACAGCCTTTCATTTACAGTATCAGACTCGCCTCATCCCCAACACACACCCCGTTTCAGAAATACAGCCTTTCATTTACAGTATCAGACTCGCCTCGTCCCCAACACACACCCCGTTTCAGAAATACAGCCTTTCATTTACAGTATCAGACTCGCCTCATCCCCAACACACACCCCGTTTCAGAAATACAGCCTTTCATTTACAGTATCAGACTCGCCTCATCCCCAACACACACCCCGTTTCAGAAATACAGCCTTTCATTTACAGTATCAGACTCGCCTCGTCCCCAACACACACCCCGTTTCAGAAATACAGCCTTTCATTTACAGTATCAGACTCGCCTCATCCCCAACACACACCCCGTTTCAGAAATACAGCCTTTCATTTACAGTATCAGACTCGCCTCATCCCCAACACACACCCCGTTTCAGAAATACAGCCTTTCATTTACAGTATCAGACTCGTCTCGTCCCCAACACACACCCCGTTTCAGAAATACAGCCTTTCATTTACAGTATCAGACTCGCCTCATCCCCAACACACACCCCGTTTCAGAAATACAGCCTTTCATTTACAGTATCAGACTCGTCTCGTCCCCAACACACACCCCGTTTCAGAAATACAGCCTTTCACTTACAGTATCAGACTCGCCTCGTCCCCAACACACACCCCGTTTCAGAAATACAGCCTTTCATTTACAGTATCAGACTCGCCTCGTCCCCAACACACACCCCGTTTCAGAAATACAGCCTTTCATTTACAGTATCAGACTCGCCTCATCCCCAACACACACCCCGTTTCAGAAATACAGCCTTTCATTTACAGTATCAGACTCGCCTCGTCCCCAACACACGCCCCGTTTCAGAAATACAGCCTTTCATTTACAGTATCAGACTCGCCTCATCCCCAACACACACCCCGTTTCAGAAATACAGCCTTTCATTTACAGTATCAGACTCGTCTCGTCCCCAACACACACCCCGTTTCAGAAATACAGCCTTTCATTTACAGTATCAGACTCGCCTCGTCCCCAACACACACCCCGTGTCAGAAATACAGCCTTTCATTTACAGTATCAGACTCGTCTCGTCCCCAACACACACCCTGTTTCAGAAATCAGACTCGCCTCATCCTCAACACACACCCCGTTTCAGATTTAAGACTCGCCTCGTCCCCAACACACACCCTGTGTCAGAAATACAGCCTTTCATTTGCACAATCAGACTCGCCTCGTCCGCAACACACAACCCGTTTCAGAAATCAGACTCGCCTCGTCCCCAACACACACCCTGTGTCAGAAATACAGCCTTTCATTTACAGTTTCAGACTCGCCTCGTCCCCAACACACACCCCTTTTCAGAAATTAGACTAGCCTCGTCCTCAACACACACCCCGTTTCAGAAATCAGATGCGCCTCGTCCCCAACACACACCCCGTTTCAGAAATCAGACTCACCTCATCCCCAACACACACCCCGTGTCAGAAATACAGCCTTTCATATACAGTATCAGACTTGCCTTGTCGCCAACACACACCCCATTTCAGAAATCAGACACGCCTCAACCCCAACACACACCCCGTTTCAGAAATCAGACTCGCCTCGTCCCCAACACACACCCCGTTTCAGAAATCAGACTCGCCTCGTCCCCAACACACACCCCGTTTCACAAATCAGACTCACCTCGTCCTCTACACACACCCGTTTCAGAAATCAGACTCGCCTCGTCCCCAACACACACCCCGTTTCAGAAATACAGCCTGTCATTTACAGTATCAGACTCGCCTCGTCCCCAACACACACCCCGTTTCAGAAATACAGGCTTTCATTTACACTATCAGACTCACCTCTTCCTCAACACACACCCCGTTTCAGAAATCAGACTCGCCTTGTCCCCAACACACACCCCGTTTCAGAAATCAGACTCGCCTTGTCCCCAACACAGACCCCGTTTCAGAAATACAGGCTTTCATTTACACTATCAGACTCACCTCGTCCTCAACACACACCCCATTTCAGAAATCAGATTCGCCTTGTCCCCAACACATACCCCGTTTCAGAAATCAGACTTGCCTCGTCCTCAACACACACCCCATTTCAGAAATCAGATTCGCCTTGTCCCCAACACATACCCCGTTTCAGAAATCAGACTCGCCTTGTCCCCAACACACACCCCGTTTCAGAAATACAGCCTGTCATTTACAGTATCAGACTCACCTCGTCCCCAACACACACCCCGTTTCAGAAATCAGACTTGCCTCTTCCCCAACACACACCCCATTTCAGAAATCAGACACGCCTCAACCCCAACACACACCCGTTTCAGAAATCAGACTCGCCTCGTCCCCAACACACACGCCATTTCAGAAATCAGATTCGCCTTGTCCCCAACACACACCCCGTTTCAGAAATCAGACTCACCTCTTCCCCAACACACACCCCATTTCAGAAATCAGACACGCCTCAACCCCAACACACACCCGTTTCAGAAATCAGACTTGCCTCTTCCCCAACACACACCCCATTTCAGAAATCAGACACGCCTCAACCCCAACACACACCCGTTTCAGAAATCAGACTTGCCTCTTCCCCAACACACACCCCATTTCAGAAATCAGACACGCCTCAACCCCAACACACACCCGTTTCAGAAATCAGACTCGCCTCGTCCCCAACACACACGCCATTTCAGAAATCAGATTTGCCTTGTCCCCAACACACACCCCGTTTCAGAAATCAGACTCGCCTCTTCCCCAACACACACCCCATTTCAGAAATCAGACACGTCTCAACCCCAACACACACCCCGTTTCAGAAATACAGCCTGTCATTTACAGTATCAGACTCACCTCTTCCTCAACACACACCCCGTTTCAGAAATCAGACTCGCCTCTTCCCCAACACACACCCCATTTCAGAAATCAGACATGCCTCAACCCCAACACACACCCCGTGTCAGAAATACAGCCTTTCATTTACAGTATCAGACTCGCCTTGTCCCCAACACACACCCCGTTTCAGAAATCAGACTCACCTCGTCCTCTACACACACCCCGTTTCAGAAATCAGACTCGCCTCGTCCCCAACACACACCCCGTTTCAGAAATCAGACTCACCTCGTCCTCTACACACACCCCGTTTCAGAAATCAGACTCACCTCGTCCCCAACACACACCCCGTTTCAGAAATCAGACTCACCTCGTCCCCAACACACACCCCGTTTCAGAAATACAGCCTGTCATTTACAGTATCAGACTCACCTCGTCCTCAACACACACCCCGTTTCAGAAATCAGACTCGCCTCGTCCCCAACACACACCCCGTTTCAGAAATACAGCCCGTCATTTACAGTATCAGACTCACCTCGTCCCCAACACACACCCCGTTTCAGAAATCAGACTCGCCTCGTCCCCAACACACACCCCGTGTCAGAAATACAGCCTGTCATTTACAGTATCAGACTCGCCTTGTCCCCAACACACACCCCGTTTCAGAAATCAGACTCACCTCGTCCTCTACACACACCCCGTTTCAGAAATCAGACTCGCCTCGTCCCCAACACACACCCCGTTTCAGAAATCAGACTCACCTCGTCCTCTACACACACCCCGTTTCAGAAATCAGACTCACCTCGTCCCCAACACACACCCCGTTTCAGAAATCAGACTCACCTCGTCCCCAACACACACCCCGTTTCAGAAATACAGCCTGTCATTTACAGTATCAGACTCACCTCGTCCTCAACACACACCCCGTTTCAGAAATCAGACTCGCCTCGTCCCCAACACACACCCCGTTTCAGAAATACAGCCCGTCATTTACAGTATCAGACTCACCTCGTCCCCAACACACACCCCGTTTCAGAAATCAGACTCACCTCGTCCTCTACACACACCCCGTTTCAGAAATCAGACTCACCTCGTCCCCAACACACACCCCGTGTCAGAAATACAGCCTGTCATTTACAGTATCAGACTCGCCTTGTCCCCAACACACACCCCGTTTCAGAAATACAGCCTGTCATTTACAGTATCAGACTCGCCTTGTCCCCAACACACACCCCGTTTCAGAAATCAGACTCACCTCGTCCTCTACACACACCCCGTTTCAGAAATCAGACTCACCTCGTCCCCAACACACACCCCGTGTCAGAAATACAGCCTGTCATTTACAGTATCAGACTCGCCTTGTCCCCAACACACACCCCGTTTCAGAAATCAGACTCACCTCGTCCTCTACACACACCCCGTTTCAGAAATCAGACTCACCTCGTCCCCAACACACACCCCGTTTCAGAAATACAGCCTGTCATTTACAGTATCAGACTCACCTCGTCCTCAACACACACCCCGTTTCAGAAATACAGCCTTTCATTTACAGTATCAGACTCGCCTCATCCCCAACACACACCCCGTTTCAGAAATACAGCCTGTCATTTACAGTATCAGACTCACCTCGTCCTCAACACACACCCCGTTTCAGAAATACAGCCTTTCATTTACAGTATCAGACTCGCCTCGTCCTCAACACACACCCCATTTCAGAAATCAGACACGCCTCAACCCCAACACACACCCCGTTTCCGTAAATACAGCCTTTCATTTACAGTTTTCTGACTCTTGCTGTTTAGTACTGGATGAGGCCGTATCATGAACTTGTAAAAGAAGGTGATTGTGTTCAGAAATTAACACATTTGTAATCATATTTTCATTACAATTATAAAACACACAATTCAACACTCTTTTAACTTGGATCCATAAGCAACTTCCCACACATATCTGCATCACACGGGGGGTTTCAGCACTGATATTCTTCACACACTGTAAATATCCATTTTAGTTATTATGCAGAATTCACTGTAAATGTGTGTAATATGAAGGATATGTTCAGAATGTAATACTAGCCTATCTGTAAAGATTCACTGGCGGTCAAAAGTTTTGAATAATCAAGATTATTGTGATATTGTAAAAAATGTACTTTCTATTTGAATTTATTTTTAAAAAATGTATTAGTATTATGAATCCTGAAAACAGTTGTGCTGCTTAATATTTTTGTGTAAACCGTGATACAAACCCTTTCGAAAGTTTGGGGTTTACAGATACAGAGACAATAGATTTAAGTGGCAGTAAAGACATCGACAAAGTTGGAAAATATTATATTTTGAATACACACTGTTCTTTTGAACTTTGAATTCATCAAAGAATCCTGAAAAGAAAAATGTCACACTTTCCACAAAAAATAATAACTGAGTATCATATCTTCATATTAGAGTGATTCCTGAAGGATCGTGTGACACTGAAGACTGGAGTAATGATGCTGGAAATTACACTACTATATAATCACATAGAAAACTGATGATATTTCACTATTTTTACTGTGTTTTCGATCAAATAAATGCAGTTGAGCATAAGAGACTTCTTTCAGAAACATAAAAAAATCTTATCAACCCCAAACTTTTGAATTGTGTGTGTGTGTGCGTACATACATACACACATACACCCGCTGTACACATGCTGCAAAACAAAATCGATGCCATTCTTTAAAGCGATCCTGTTGCCCTCTGAGTGTGAGTAGTTACGAGTTTAATTCCTTATTAGAAAAAGACAGACTATGTTAGATTCATCAGCACAAAGGTTAATCAAATTACTCTCCCGCCATCAGACACTCAAGACTAAACGAGCAGAAGAGCGAGCGAGAGCGAGGGAAGCTGTCCTGCCCAATCCAAGGTTTTTTAATTGCGGATAATGTGTGTAATATGTCATAATTCATCTGGGGAAGGTGGGCAACAGTCGGCTGGCCTCTCATCTCCTGTTCCTCTGACATTTCATTATCCGGGTTTTACAGGCTCGGCTAGCGTGATGATAACACACTCGCCGTCTGATCGGTGAATCACAAGCCTTCACTTACATTTCCACTGTCTAATCACGAGCGCTTTGGCTTTTAGCTCTCCGCTAGATGAGAATTTACACCAAAGATCTGAGGGTTGGGAAGAAACGTTTATCTGATCGGCTGTTTTTAGCACCACTGTGTTTGGGTGGAAAAATGACCTGATCTGAGCTTGAACACTGAACGTTAAATATGATTAAAAGGAATATTTTAGTTAAAGATAACTTGCGCTCCGTGCCACAATAAAAATAGATTTTAATTTTAAGTTGTCTGAAGAAAATGTGAGTAGTACTTATTGCTTTAACTATGCTACGGTTGAAGTCTGTGGTTGCTAGGGTGTTCTGTGGGGTTGCTAAGGGCTTTCTTGCATTTAGCCAGCTTAAAATATCATCTTTGATATTCTGGTCTAATAGAAAAATATGTTACACTCTATTTTAAGGTTTTCCTGTTAATTTTGCATGCACATGTTGCGCACTTTATGGCATGTAATACATACGCACTCCACACACCTAATCCTACCCAAGGGGGTTTACAGTGTGTATTTTTGGTGTAGAATGGTA
>NC_142793.1:700000-707500 GCF_988280905.1 Pimephales promelas | reverse complement strand
TGTCCCATCAGCCCCTGCTCGGGGTTCGTCCACACGGCACTGCTGTAGAACGGGATCTTCTGGTGTTATAAAATAGTTCCGGACGAGATTTGTTTCTTCTGATCCACTTTCAAATGTGGTTTAGAATCAGATTCCATATCTGACCTCCTGAAAACACACACACACAGGAACTCGTTCACCCAGGTCATGAATACACCCTCAGCTGCTCCTATGGAGACACACACACTCCGTGTGTAAGGACTGTGTGCACAGAAACTGGTTTTAAGCTGCTGTCTTGTGAATTTTATAAATAAAAACCCTTTGCTACTGAACTACATCATGCTTCAGCGAATAGGTGATGACGTGCTTTATTGAAGTAATTCAACGTACAGTTTTGCTCTGAGACGCTGCACACACACACACACACACACAAGCGTACAAATGCACAAGCGTACACACACCAGAAGCCTGAATCAGAGAAAATATCAGCCGCAGTATTGTTAAGTTTATCCTGTCAGTCAAACGTTGGGCAAGTGATCGCTCGAGTTTTACACACACACACACACACACACACACGTGCAGCACAACCCCAGACTGGCTGAACTGAGTTCTGAGTCGGTTGAGCAAACACAGCGTTCGCTGTAACGTCCTGTGATCTCAGGGTGTGTGTGAACAGCCAATCATACGGAGTGTGTGTGTGATTCACTTCTCTGATGAGATCGCAACAGAAATATGACGAATTGAATCATTTATAAGTTCAAAGAGCTTTAAAACACAAGCTTTGCCATTTTAACAGCTGAATATTAACTGAACTGTTTATATGTACTGCATGAGGATATAGACGTCATCTGACAGGCATATAGATGTCCGGCAGCCGCTGCTGTAGTGGGCGTGGCTTCACTGTTCTGGCAGCTGATTGGTGGGTTCCGGTTTCCATGAGACCAGTCAGGGTTTGATCTGCTGTTGGTCATGTGACGTGTGTGAGCGCCGCCGAGATCTCTGCGTCCAGCTCCTCGTACTCCGAGCACAGCTGCGGGAGAAAACACACACACACACACACACACACACACACACTCAGAACCGTTTAATGTTCATTAACGCATTAGCTTGTAATAGGGCTGCTGTCTGCGTCTGTGAGCTCCGCTTCCTGTTTCGAATCGCTTTACTATCATTCCTTGTTCATATCGCTAAATATAACATACAGATATCGTCTAATATATCACATTAATCTGACAGCGCTAGCTTCCATCTAAATCGGTATGGATAGCATGTCGCTAGCCTGGTCAGGTAATATCTGGTGCCTTTTACGAGTTATCAAACAGCTGTGGCGAGTAGATCAGTCCTCAAACACGGTGAGTCATGTGATCATGTGTAGCGTAGCCTTCTCTGAGCGGTGACGGAGACGTCAGGCTGACGGACAAGATTTCTGTGTTCAAACATTTAATAAAGGGTGATTATTAACAAGCTTGTTTTCTATACTCGTTTTTTGTTTTGGCACTTGATTATTTTGTTTTGTTCAAATCTGCGGTCTGGATGACTTTATCGGCGCCGGCGACACATCTCTTTGACCTAGCATACACATAACACACACATATTTAAATCAGTTAATTATTATAGCATAGACTATAAGAAAGAAGGATCTCGAACACATCTGGGACCGCTCGAGGGACAGCCAATCATGGGCTAGTTTTCATTTTTTAGGTGAACTGTCCTTTAAAGTGATAAAGAGCACACACTCATCTCTATACCTCAGTGTGTGTGTGTGTGTGTGTGTGTGTGTGTGTACCTGTTTTCTCTGGCTGAGTGTCAGACAGGTGTGTGAGCTCAGAGAGATGCTGCTCATCAGCAGCTTACGGGCCTCCAGCAGGACCTGAGAGAGACACACAGGGGACAGACTGAAGCTGAGTGAGTGTGTGTGTGTGTGTGTGTGTGAGCCGCTGCTCTGACCTGCTGCTGTGTGTGTGAGCCGCTCATGATCAGCTGACTGAGATCCCTGTAGCAGACGGCCGCTCTGTAGAGGAAGCCAGGAGATCGGACCGCTCGCGTCAGGGCCTCCGAGTCCAGTGCAGAGAGGATGCTGGGAGATGAGACACCGTCAGCACACACACACACACACACACACACACGAGCGCGCCTCTCACCTGTAGAAGGCAAACGGCATCAGTCGGAGGATCTGCGGAGACGCCACACGCGACAGGAAACCAGACAGTCTGTGATCTACCACAGAAGAAGCGTCACATGATCATGACATGTCATCAGCTCAATGCTCTCATGTGACACGATTGGTCCAGAATAAAGCTGACGTGACTCGTTCACACCTGACCCGGACTGGTCAAACAGCAGCAGCCAATCAGCATCGTGCAGGAGGAGGTGAGCGAGGAGGCCCGCGCTGGCGTCTCGGACACGCTTCACACACACGTCATCGTTCAGCTGAGCAGAGACGAGCTCCATCGCACTGTAGAGAAACAGGAAGAGCCACACCTACACCAGACAGGAAGAGCATCAGAACAGGAAGTGCTCTCGCCGTAGGCCTGTGAGACCACGTGACTGACCTGATCCGTGTGGTCCAGCTGTGTGAGGACCCGTGTCCTGCTCTCGCTGTCGGATCTCCTGAGGACGCTGTGCAGAGCCGCGGAGAGCAGCCATGACGGAGCCGCCGGAGCCGCAGACGCTAGACCCTTCATCAGCCTACAGCACACACACACACACACACACACACACAGGAAGGGGACAACACTGCGTTGATGACGCCATGTGAACCGCTGTCTGAAAGCTGATCCAATCACAGCCATCGATACTGACCGGGGGCAGCCTATGGCGTCACTCCTAGCGCGACCCGGAAGTATAAGGGACTGTTTTATTTGTTGCTTCAACCTGAAGTTTCCAAAAGGTCACCGTGACTCGTGAAAAACGGTTCAGGAAGTGTGCGGATCTGTGTCTAAGATATTAACACTTGATGACACACACAGCGCGTGCGTTTACTGCTGCGGCTCAGAGCACACAAAAAAATAATTTATTAAAATGGGCGTCAAAAAAAAATATATACACTACCGGTCAAAAGTTTTAGATCAGTAAGATTGTTTATGTTTTTAAATGAAGTCTCTTCTGCTCACCAAGGTGATGAAAATTTGATTTAAAAAAAAAACAAAAAAACATTAATATTGTGAAATATTATTACAATTTAAAACTATGTGAATATATAGTGAAGTGTAATTTATTCCTGTGTTCAAAGCTGAATTTTAAGCATCATCACTCCAGTCTTCAGTGTCACATGACCCTACAGAAATTATTATATGATGCTCAAGAAACACTTATGATTATTATCCATGTTGAAAACAGTTTTTTACATTTTTATTGCAGAATTCTTTGATGAATAGAAAGTTCAAAAGAACAGAATTGATCTGAAATGGAAAGCTTTTGTAACATTAATCACTACCATTCAAAAGTTTGCGGTCAGTAAGAATTAATTTTTTTTATTTTTGGGGGAAAGAAATAAGAAAATACTTTTATTCATCAAGGATGAGTTAAATTGATCAAACGTTACAGTAAAGACATTTATAATGTAAAGATTATATTTTAAATAAATGCTGTTCTTTTGAACTTTCTATTCATCATAGAATTTTGGGGGGAAATAGTACACGACTGTTTTCAACATTGAAAATAATAATTGATGTTTTTTGAGCATAAAATCATCATATTAGAATGATTTCTGAAGGATCATGTGACACTGAAAACTGACGTGTAATCAGCAACAGTAATGATATGGAAAATTCAGCTTTCAAATTACATATTAAAATAGAAAACAGTCATTTTAAATCGTCACAATATTTCACAATATTACTGTTTGTCATTTTTTTTCCATCAAATAAAGCAGCCTTGGTGAGCAGAAGAGACTTCATTAAAAACATAAACAATCGTGTGTATATATATAATAAATCATAGGGCCCTCGGCCAGATTTAGCAGCATTACTGGACATCACGGACCAGTCTCACTCCTGGGCCGACACGTCACACATGATGCACACTCTCTCAACACCGGGTTTGGATAGAGTTTTATATAGTTATATGCTTTTATATAGTAATGTTAGTTCTTTTATAGTTACATTTTTTCCAAACTGGTTTGGAACAGTTTGTGAATAAACACTTGAACTGGTAAAGTATGCCTGCCTCTCTGTTTGACTGACAAGATGATAAAAATGAATAATAATAATAAAAAAATGGCTTAGATGTCGTAAGCTACTTCTGCCATGTTGCTGTAGCTTCACTTGGGGAGGAGCTTCAGTGTAGTGAAGGTGAATTTAATGTAAAGTAACTGCTAGCTTAGCTCACTTAGCTAAATCTCTCAGAGAAAGACTCACCAAGACAAAGTGACTGGGTTTCACTGTTCACGTGTTCTGGGTCGGGACACGATTATAGACCATTTCACAAGATGTAAACAACACTGGTCTAGAAGCACTTCCTGTTTCAGTTTGTGACTGTTTTCTTTATTTCACATGTAAAGAAAACATCTTAAAGATGATTGTTTAATATACGTTCTGTTGGTTGTATTTTATCCCAGCTTTTGTGTAGTGTTAAAAACTGAAACAGGAAGTGCTTCTGGACCAGTGTCTGGACAAAACAGTCTACAGCACTTAAACATGGAGAAAGTCAGATTTTCATGACATGTCTCCTAATTATCAACTACAGGGGGACTTTTCCTCGTATGATGTAAGATATTTCAGACTGAGTGTGTGTGTGAGTGTGTGTGTGTGTGTGTTCACCGTGAGCTCCAGCTGTGAGTGTGGTCCAGCATCTGCAGCTGCTGAGGAAGAGCATCTCGTCCAGTCAGACGCTTCCACTGCGAGCTGAGCGCCACCGAGAGACGCCTCCACCAGCGCTGCACACACACACACACACACACACACACACACACTGCTTTAGAACCGTTTTTCCCAACCTTTTGAAAAATGTGTGTCACTCTGATATGATACCCTGAGATGTCTGGATTGTCAATCCCACAGGAAGAACCACCGACTGCCATGAGGACATTATACACACACCTCAGAGAACCCAGATCATGCCAGTAACCAAATCACTCCCTTTCGAACGGTCAGTCGTATTGTGTCTGCTAGAACCGATGGGGAACCAATCCAATCCTGCCGTGCTAATATATCCAATCAGAACGCCACGTTCTAGGACCGAGCTCAAGGGCTAATGAGTTCAGATGAGGAACGTAGGAATAATGATGGGCTGGACTCACACGGACACCAGCTCAAACTGCTCCTCTAGCAACGCAACACGACTGACCGGTCGCATTTTTATTATAAATGTCTGTGTGTTATTGGTTGTTATTACACACATCTGAGATCGATGGTACATATACAGCATCGAAAATACATTTCGGTCCAAAAAATAACAAAAACTACGACTTTATTCAGCTTTGTATTGTCTTCCTGTTCTGCGTTCATGAGTCCGCAACTGGTTACTGGTTACCAGACACACGTCAGCAGCATCACTGCGGACTCATGAACGCAGAACCGGAAGACAACACAATGCTGAATAAAGTCGTAGTTTTTTGTTATTTTTGGACCGAAATGTATTTTCGATGCTTCAAAACAATGTAACTAACCCACTGATGTCACATGGACTACTTTAATGATGTCTTTATTTCCTTTCTGGACAAGGACAGTATACCATACATACATGTTCAACAGAGGGACAGAAAACTCTCGAACTCAATCTAATATATCTTAAACTGTGTCCTGGAGATGAACGGAGGACTGACGGGCTTGAACTAGGGGTTGAACCGACTAGTCGACCTTAATGCAATGCCGTGACGCTTTAAGCTTGACGTCGACTAGTCGTGTTGATCATGTGACACTGTATGATTGCGCTAATTTTAATAGTATATGGCCGCGTTGCAGACGACAACAGATGAAGAGCCCAGAGGGTCATTGCAGCAAGAAAGCAGCATTGGCACATAAAGCGTATGGAAATACTTTACTAACGTAGCACTATATTGTTGAAAACGAAAGTAAAAGCATGACGCGCGCTCTCTGTTTTACCGGGAAATGAGAGTTTCTCTTTTAAAATCATTCAAACATTAGCCTATTTTTTTCATATATTTATTTAAACATATTAATGCATCTAATTCACCCGCAATCAACAGGGATATTATTTTGTATGACTTAGATCCATCACTAACATGCAGATGTGAATTTATAGCTTTTTTTTTTCTTTTCATCCTGATGATGTAAACAGCGGGCAGTTTAACTAACGTTACATCTGGCCACTTCACGTGTTTCTGTGATCTGATTGCTATCCGAGCGTGAAAACACCAGTTAATTGGAAACGTAAATTGGACTTCTCCCAAAAATGCTGAAATAAAACGTGTAAGAGCAGCCTATGCTACCATATTCATTATATGACGAAGCTATAACACGCACCCCAGATGAGCATCTATTCATAAAGCCAACGTGCAAACTATCATAAATCAAAGTGAAAGGAAGTCACAGACGCTTAACACACAATCATCGTTAAAAGTAAAGAAACAAAATGATCTATCAGTGCTCTCTCTCTCTTATTGCGGTCTTTGATTGTGAAATTAGCAGATGATCAATAAAATGCAGCTCATTACTGTTGCGTTCGGTGACGTGAACTCTGTTAAATCTGCATGTAGCGCGTTGTTTGACGATCGGATGCGAAAACATATTTATGTGACCAGGTGTAAATGGAATCGTTTGATAAATCAGGTCCGTAAAACCGCATGAAGTGTCCAGGTGTAAACGGCCCCGTTACGAGCTGTCAGCGTCTGTGTAATTTTCTGTTAATTAATTGCAAATTGTGGCGTGTTGCAAATCGGTCACATCTCTTGTGTTTTTATGAATGACGTCAGCGACTAGTCGACGTCACAACAGTCGCCTTCAAAAAATCTGAAGTCGTTCAACCCCTAGCTTGGACATAACTTTCATTTTTGGGTGAACTAACCCTTTAATGAACCGAAGCCGTTCTGAGACAGTGAAAATTGTAATCACAACGCGCTTCGTGAAACACAATACTGACATATTCATCTAACTCTAAATCTCACTAGGCAAAAAAGCGATTTCTATTTAACGTTGGTTCATCGTGCAACCTGTATGTGTCACAAACGTACATTCAGCTGCCGCCAATATAGTGATGGTGCGACCCAACCTCCTAACACACACACACACACACACACACACACACACACACGTGATTACCGCAGCAGACAGCAGCAGTAGTGGACACTGAGCGCTGAACTCCGACACACACGCGTTCACGGCGTCAGCAGGACCGGCACAGCTCGCGCCGACACACACCACCGCCTGAAACACATCAGACGTACACACACACTGCTAATACTGAAGCGTTTCCTGTCACATTCACAATACTCCTCAATAAATAAACTGCTAATTCGACAGCAAAAACCGTACATTTGAATGTGTGTGTGTCGAGGCGCGTAAAACATGATGATGTCGTCAGTGATGCGGTGTGTTTCTGCTAAACACTAAATCAGCTGAA
>NC_142793.1:0-2500 GCF_988280905.1 Pimephales promelas | reverse complement strand
TTAGGGTTAGGGTTAGGGTTAGGGTTAGGGTTAGGGTTAGGGTTAGGGTTAGGGTTAGGGTTAGGGTTAGGGTTAGGGTTAGGGTTAGGGTTAGGGTTAGGGTTAGGGTTAGGGTTAGGGTTAGGGTTAGGGTTAGGGTTAGGGTTAGGGTTAGGGTTAGGGTTAGGGTTAGGGTTAGGGTTAGGGTTAGGGTTAGGGTTAGGGTTAGGGTTAGGGTTAGGGTTAGGGTTAGGGTTAGGGTTAGGGTTAGGGTTAGGGTTAGGGTTAGGGTTAGGGTTAGGGTTAGGGTTAGGGTTAGGGTTAGGGTTAGGGTTAGGGTTAGGGTTAGGGTTAGGGTTAGGGTTAGGGTTAGGGTTAGGGTTAGGGTTAGGGTTAGGGTTAGGGTTAGGGTTAGGGTTAGGGTTAGGGTTAGGGTTAGGGTTAGGGTTAGGGTTAGGGTTAGGGTTAGGGTTAGGGTTAGGGTTAGGGTTAGGGTTAGGGTTAGGGTTAGGGTTAGGGTTAGGGTTAGGGTTAGGGTTAGGGTTAGGGTTAGGGTTAGGGTTAGGGTTAGGGTTAGGGTTAGGGTTAGGGTTAGGGTTAGGGTTAGGGTTAGGGTTAGGGTTAGGGTTAGGGTTAGGGTTAGGGTTAGGGTTAGGGTTAGGGTTAGGGTTAGGGTTAGGGTTAGGGTTAGGGTTAGGGTTAGGGTTAGGGTTAGGGTTAGGGTTAGGGTTAGGGTTAGGGTTAGGGTTAGGGTTAGGGTTAGGGTTAGGGTTAGGGTTAGGGTTAGGGTTAGGGTTAGGGTTAGGGTTAGGGTTAGGGTTAGGGTTAGGGTTAGGGTTAGGGTTAGGGTTAGGGTTAGGGTTAGGGTTAGGGTTAGGGTTAGGGTTAGGGTTAGGGTTAGGGTTAGGGTTAGGGTTAGGGTTAGGGTTAGGGTTAGGGTTAGGGTTAGGGTTAGGGTTAGGGTTAGGGTTAGGGTTAGGGTTAGGGTTAGGGTTAGGGTTAGGGTTAGGGTTAGGGTTAGGGTTAGGGTTAGGGTTAGGGTTAGGGTTAGGGTTAGGGTTAGGGTTAGGGTTAGGGTTAGGGTTAGGGTTAGGGTTAGGGTTAGGGTTAGGGTTAGGGTTAGGGTTAGGGTTAGGGTTAGGGTTAGGGTTAGGGTTAGGGTTAGGGTTAGGGTTAGGGTTAGGGTTAGGGTTAGGGTTAGGGTTAGGGTTAGGGTTAGGGTTAGGGTTAGGGTTAGGGTTAGGGTTAGGGTTAGGGTTAGGGTTAGGGTTAGGGTTAGGGTTAGGGTTAGGGTTAGGGTTAGGGTTAGGGTTAGGGTTAGGGTTAGGGTTAGGGTTAGGGTTAGGGTTAGGGTTAGGGTTAGGGTTAGGGTTAGGGTTAGGGTTAGGGTTAGGGTTAGGGTTAGGGTTAGGGTTAGGGTTAGGGTTAGGGTTAGGGTTAGGGTTAGGGTTAGGGTTAGGGTTAGGGTTAGGGTTAGGGTTAGGGTTAGGGTTAGGGTTAGGGTTAGGGTTAGGGTTAGGGTTAGGGTTAGGGTTAGGGTTAGGGTTAGGGTTAGGGTTAGGGTTAGGGTTAGGGTTAGGGTTAGGGTTAGGGTTAGGGTTAGGGTTAGGGTTAGGGTTAGGGTTAGGGTTAGGGTTAGGGTTAGGGTTAGGGTTAGGGTTAGGGTTAGGGTTAGGGTTAGGGTTAGGGTTAGGGTTAGGGTTAGGGTTAGGGTTAGGGTTAGGGTTAGGGTTAGGGTTAGGGTTAGGGTTAGGGTTAGGGTTAGGGTTAGGGTTAGGGTTAGGGTTAGGGTTAGGGTTAGGGTTAGGGTTAGGGTTAGGGTTAGGGTTAGGGTTAGGGTTAGGGTTAGGGTTAGGGTTAGGGTTAGGGTTAGGGTTAGGGTTAGGGTTAGGGTTAGGGTTAGGGTTAGGGTTAGGGTTAGGGTTAGGGTTAGGGTTAGGGTTAGGGTTAGGGTTAGGGTTAGGGTTAGGGTTAGGGTTAGGGTTAGGGTTAGGGTTAGGGTTAGGGTTAGGGTTAGGGTTAGGGTTAGGGTTAGGGTTAGGGTTAGGGTTAGGGTTAGGGTTAGGGTTAGGGTTAGGGTTAGGGTTAGGGTTAGGGTTAGGGTTAGGGTTAGGGTTAGGGTTAGGGTTAGGGTTAGGGTTAGGGTTAGGGTTAGGGTTAGGGTTAGGGTTAGGGTTAGGGTTAGGGTTAGGGTTAGGGTTAGGGTTAGGGTTAGGGTTAGGGTTAGGGTTAGGGTTAGGGTTAGGGTTAGGGTTAGGGTTAGGGTTAGGGTTAGGGTTAGGGTTAGGGTTAGGGTTAGGGTTAGGGTTAGGGTTAGGGTTAGGGTTAGGGTTAGGGTTAGGGTTAGGGTTAGGGTTAGGGTTAGGGTTAGGGTTAGGGTTAGGGTTAGGGTTAGGGTTAGGGTTAGGGTTAGGGTTAGGGTTAGGGTTAGGGTTAGGGTTAGGGTTAGGGTTAGGGTTAGGGTTAGGGTTAGGGTTAGGGTTAGGGTTAGGGTTAGGGTTAGGGTTAGGGTTAGGGTTAG
>NC_142792.1:29215092-29287592 GCF_988280905.1 Pimephales promelas | reverse complement strand
GAGTAACACACTACACAACCCTCACTGAGATAACACACACTAACACTCAGAACACACTGACAGTAACACACTACACAACCCTCACTGAGATAACACACACTGACACTCAGAACACACTGAGAGTAACACACTACACAACCCTCACTGAGATAACACACACTGTCACTCAGAACACACTGAGAGTAACACACTACACAACCCTCACTGAGATAACACACACTGACACTCAGAACAGAGTAACACACTACACAACCCTCACTGAGATAACACACACTGACACTCAGAACACACTGAGAGTAACACACTACACAACCCTCACTGAGATAACACACACTGACACTCACAACACACTGAGAGTAACACACTACACAACCCTCACTGAGATAACACACACTGACACTCAGAACACACTGAGAGTAACACACTACACAACCCTCAATGAGATAACACACACTGACACTCACAACACACTGAGAGTAACACACTACACAACCCTCACTGAGATAACACACACTGACACTCAGAACACACTGACAGTAACACACTACACAACCCTCACTGAGATAACACACACTGACACTCAGAACACACTGAGAGTAACACACTACACAACCCTCACTGAGATAACACACACTGACACTCAGAACACACTGAGAGTAACACACTACACAACCCTCACTGAGATAACACACACTGACACTCAGAACACACTGACAGTAACACACTACACAACCCTCACTGAGATAACACACACTGACACTCAGAACACACTGAGAGTAACACACTACACAACCCTCACTGAGATAACACACACTGACACTCAGAACACACTGACAGTAACACACTACACAACCCTCACTGAGATAACACACACTGACACTCACAACACACTGAGAGTAACACACTACACAACCCTCACTGAGATAACACACACTGACACTCAGAACACACTGAGAGTAACACACTACACAACCCTCACTGAGATAACACACACTAACACTCAGAACACACTGAGAGTAACACACTACACAACCCTCACTGAGATAACACACACTGACACTCAGAACACACTGAGAGTAACACACTACACAACCCTCACTGAGATAACACACACTAACACTCAGAACACACTGAGAGTAACACACTACACAACCCCCACTGAGATAACACACACTGACACTCAGAACACACTGAGAGTAACACACTACACAACCCTCACTGAGATAACACACACTAACACTCAGAACACACTGAGAGTAACACACTACACAACCCTCACTGAGATAACACACACTGACACTCAGAACACACTGACAGTAACACACTACACAACCCTCACTGAGATAACACACACTGTCACTCAGAACACACTGAGAGTAACACACTACACAACCCTCACTGAGATAACACACACTAACACTCAGAACACACTGAGAGTAACACACTACACAACCCTCACTGAGATAACACACACTGACACTCAGAACAGAGTAACACACTACACAACCCTCACTGAGATAACACACACTGACACTCAGAACACACTGAGAGTAACACACTACACAACCCTCACTGAGATAACACACACTGACACTCACAACACACTGAGAGTAACACACTACACAACCCTCACTGAGATAACACACACTGACACTCACAACACACTGAGAGTAACACACTACACAACCCTCACTGAGATAACACACACTGACACTCAGAACACACTGAGAGTAACAACACTACACAACCCTCACTGAGATAACACACACTGACACTCAGAACACACTGAGAGTAACACACTACACAACCCTCACTGAGATAACACACACTGTCACTCAGAACACACTGAGAGTAACACACTACACAACCCTCACTGAGATAACACACACTGACACTCAGAACAACACTAAGAGTAACACACTACACAACCCTCACTGAGATAACACACACTGACACTCAGAACAACACTAAGAGTAACACACTACACAACCCTCACTGAGATAACACACACTGACACTCAGAACACACTGAGAGTAACACACTACACAACCCTCACTGAGATAACACACACTGACACTCACAACACACTGAGAGTAACACACTACACAACCCTCACTGAGATAACACACACTGACACTCAGAACACACTGAGAGTAACACACTACACAACCCTCACTGAGATAACACACACTGACACTCAGAACACACTGAGAGTAACACACTACACAACCCTCACTGAGATAACACACACTGACACTCAGAACACACTGAGAGTAACAACACTACACAACCCTCACTGAGATAACACACACTGACACTCAGAACACACTGAGAGTAACACACTACACAACCCTCACTGAGATAACACACACTGACACTCAGAACAACACTAAGAGTAACACACTACACAACCCTCACTGAGATAACACACACTGACACTCAGAACAACACTAAGAGTAACACACTACACAACCCTCACTGAGATAACACACACTGACACTCAGAACACACTGAGAGTAACACACTACACAACCCTCACTGAGATAACACACACTGACACTCACAACACACTGAGAGTAACACACTACACAACCCTCACTGAGATAACACACACTGACACTCAGAACACACTGAGAGTAACACACTACACAACCCTCACTGAGATAACACACACTGTCACTCAGAACACACTGAGAGTAACACACTACACAACCCTCACTGAGATAACACACACTGTCACTCAGAACACACTGAGAGTAACACACTACACAACCCTCACTGAGATAACACACACTGACACTCAGAACAACACTAAGAGTAACACACTACACAACCCTCACTGAGATAACACACACTGACACTCAGAACAACACTAAGAGTAACACACTACACAACCCTCACTGAGATAACACACACTGACACTCAGAACACACTGAGAGTAACACACTACACAACCCTCACTGAGATAACACACACTGACACTCACAACACACTGAGAGTAACACACTACACAACCCTCACTGAGATAACACACACTGACACTCAGAACACACTGACAGTAACACACTACACAACCCTCACTGAGATAACACACACTGACACTCAGAACACACTGAGAGGAAAACACTACACAACCCTCACTGAGATAACACACACTGACACTCACAACACACTGAGAGTAACACACTACACAACCCTCACTGAGATAACACACACTGACACACAGAACACACTGAGAGTAACAACACTACACAACCTCACTGAGATAACACACACTGACACTCAGAGCACACTGAGAGTAACACACTACACAACCCTCACTGAGATAACACACACTGACACTCACAACACACTGAGAGTAACACACTACACAACCCTCACTGAGATAACACACACTGACACTCACAACACACTGAGAGTAACACACTACACAACCCTCACTGAGATAACACACACTGACACTCAGAACACACTGAGAGTAACACACTACACAACCCTCACTGAGATAACACACACTGACACACAGAACACACTGAGAGTAACAACACTACACAACCTCACTGAGATAACACACACTGACACTCAGAACACACTGAGAGTAACACACTACACAACCCTCACTGAGATAACACACACTGACACTCAGAACACACTGAGAGTAACACACTACACAACCCTCACTGAGATAACACACACTGACACTCACAACACACTGAGAGTAACACACTACACAACCCTCACTGAGATAACACACACTGACACTCACAACACACTGAGAGTAACACACTACACAACCCTCACTGAGATAACACACACTGACACTCACAACACACTGAGAGTAACACACTACACAACCCTCACTGAGATAACACACACTGACACTCAGAACACACTGAGAGTAACAACACTACACAACCCTCACTGAGATAACACACACTGACACTCAGAACACACTGAGAGTAACACACTACACAACCCTCACTGAGATAACACACACTGTCACTCAGAACACACTGAGAGTAACACACTACACAACCCTCACTGAGATAACACACACTGACACTCAGAACAACACTAAGAGTAACACACTACACAACCCTCACTGAGATAACACACACTGACACTCAGAACAACACTAAGAGTAACACACTACACAACCCTCACTGAGATAACACACACTGACACTCACAACACACTGAGAGTAACACACTACACAACCCTCACTGAGATAACACACACTGACACTCACAACACACTGAGAGTAACACACTACACAACCCTCACTGAGATAACACACACTGACACTCAGAACACACTGAGAGTAACAACACTACACAACCCTCACTGAGATAACACACACTGACACTCAGAACACACTGAGAGTAACACACTACACAACCCTCACTGAGATAACACACACTGTCACTCAGAACACACTGAGAGTAACACACTACACAACCCTCACTGAGATAACACACACTGACACTCAGAACAACACTAAGAGTAACACACTACACAACCCTCACTGAGATAACACACACTGACACTCAGAACAACACTAAGAGTAACACACTACACAACTCTCACTGAGATAACACACACTGACACTCAGAACACACTGAGAGTAACACACTACACAACCCTCACTGAGATAACACACACTGACACTCAGAACACACTGAGAGTAACACACTACACAACCCTCACTGAGATAACACACACTGACACTCAGAACACACTGAGAGTAACACACTACACAACCCTCAATGAGATAACACACACTGACACTCACAACACACTGAGAGTAACACACTACACAACCCTCACTGAGATAACACACACTGACACTCAGAACACACTGACAGTAACACACTACACAACCCTCACTGAGATAACACACACTGACACTCAGAACACACTGAGAGTAACACACTACACAACCCTCACTGAGATAACACACACTGACACTCAGAACACACTGAGAGTAACACACTACACAACGCTCACTGAGATAACACACACTGACACTCACAACACACTGAGAGTAACACACTACACAACCCTCACTGAGATAACACACACTGACACTCAGAACACACTGACAGTAACACACTACACAACCCTCACTGAGATAACACACACTGACACTCAGAACACACTGAGAGTAACACACTACACAACCCTCACTGAGATAACACACACTGACACTCAGAACACACTGACAGTAACACACTACACAACCCTCACTGAGATAACACACACTGACACTCACAACACACTGAGAGTAACACACTACACAACCCTCACTGAGATAACACACACTGACACTCAGAACACACTGAGAGGAACACACTACACAACCCTCACTGAGATAACACACACTGACACTCAGAACACACTGAGAGTAACACACTACACAACCCTCACTGAGATAACACACACTAACACTCAGAACACACTGAGAGTAACACACTACACAACCCCCACTGAGATAACACACACTGACACTCAGAACACACTGAGAGTAACACACTACACAACCCTCACTGAGATAACACACACTAACACTCAGAACACACTGAGAGTAACACACTACACAACCCTCACTGAGATAACACACACTGACACTCAGAACACACTGACAGTAACACACTACACAACCCTCACTGAGATAACACACACTGACACTCAGAACACACTGAGAGTAACACACTACACAACCCTCACTGAGATAACACACACTGACACTCAGAACACACTGAGAGTAACACACTACACAACCCTCACTGAGATAACACACACTGACACTCAGAACACACTGAGAGTAACACACTACACAACCCTCACTGAGATAACACACACTGTCACTCAGAACACACTGAGAGTAACACACTACACAACCCTCACTGAGATAACACACACTAACACTCAGAACACACTGAGAGTAACACACTACACAACCCTCACTGAGATAACACACACTGACACTCAGAACAGAGTAACACACTACACAACCCTCACTGAGATAACACACACTGACACTCAGAACACACTGAGAGTAACACACTACACAACCCTCACTGAGATAACACACACTGACACTCACAACACACTGAGAGTAACACACTACACAACCCTCACTGAGATAACACACACTGACACTCACAACACACTGAGAGTAACACACTACACAACCCTCACTGAGATAACACACACTGACACTCAGAACACACTGAGAGTAACAACACTACACAACCCTCACTGAGATAACACACACTGACACTCAGAACACACTGAGAGTAACACACTACACAACCCTCACTGAGATAACACACACTGTCACTCAGAACACACTGAGAGTAACACACTACACAACCCTCACTGAGATAACACACACTGACACTCAGAACAACACTAAGAGTAACACACTACACAACCCTCACTGAGATAACACACACTGACACTCAGAACAACACTAAGAGTAACACACTACACAACCCTCACTGAGATAACACACACTGACACTCAGAACACACTGAGAGTAACACACTACACAACCCTCACTGAGATAACACACACTGACACTCACAACACACTGAGAGTAACACACTACACAACCCTCACTGAGATAACACACACTGACACTCAGAACACACTGAGAGTAACACACTACACAACCCTCACTGAGATAACACACACTGACACTCAGAACACACTGAGAGTAACACACTACACAACCCTCACTGAGATAACACACACTGACACTCAGAACACACTGAGAGTAACAACACTACACAACCCTCACTGAGATAACACACACTGACACTCAGAACACACTGAGAGTAACACACTACACAACCCTCACTGAGATAACACACACTGACACTCAGAACAACACTAAGAGTAACACACTACACAACCCTCACTGAGATAACACACACTGACACTCAGAACAACACTAAGAGTAACACACTACACAACCCTCACTGAGATAACACACACTGACACTCAGAACACACTGAGAGTAACACACTACACAACCCTCACTGAGATAACACACACTGACACTCACAACACACTGAGAGTAACACACTACACAACCCTCACTGAGATAACACACACTGACACTCAGAACACACTGAGAGTAACACACTACACAACCCTCACTGAGATAACACACACTGTCACTCAGAACACACTGAGAGTAACACACTACACAACCCTCACTGAGATAACACACACTGACACTCAGAACAACACTAAGAGTAACACACTACACAACCCTCACTGAGATAACACACACTGACACTCAGAACAACACTAAGAGTAACACACTACACAACCCTCACTGAGATAACACACACTGACACTCAGAACACACTGAGAGGAAAACACTACACAACCCTCACTGAGATAACACACACTGACACTCACAACACACTGAGAGTAACACACTACACAACCCTCACTGAGATAACACACACTGACACTCAGAACACACTGAGAGGAAAACACTACACAACCCTCACTGAGATAACACACACTGACACTCAGAACAACACTAAGAGTAACACACTACACAACCCTCACTGAGATAACACACACTGACACTCACAACACACTGAGAGTAACACACTACACAACCCTCACTGAGATAACACACACTGACACTCACAACACACTGAGAGTAACACACTACACAACCCTCACTGAGATAACACACACTGACACTCAGAACACACTGAGAGTAACAACACTACACAACCCTCACTGAGATAACACACACTGACACTCAGAACACACTGAGAGTAACACACTACACAACCCTCACTGAGATAACACACACTGTCACTCAGAACACACTGAGAGTAACACACTACACAACCCTCACTGAGATAACACACACTGACACTCAGAACAACACTAAGAGTAACACACTACACAACCCTCACTGAGATAACACACACTGACACTCAGAACAACACTAAGAGTAACACACTACACAACCCTCACTGAGATAACACACACTGACACTCAGAACACACTGAGAGTAACACACTACACAACCCTCACTGAGATAACACACACTGACACTCACAACACACTGAGAGTAACACACTACACAACCCTCACTGAGATAACACACACTGACACTCAGAACACACTGAGAGTAACACACTACACAACCCTCACTGAGATAACACACACTGACACTCAGAACACACTGAGAGTAACACACTACACAACCCTCACTGAGATAACACACACTGACACTCAGAACACACTGAGAGTAACAACACTACACAACCCTCACTGAGATAACACACACTGACACTCAGAACACACTGAGAGTAACACACTACACAACCCTCACTGAGATAACACACACTGTCACTCAGAACACACTGAGAGTAACACACTACACAACCCTCACTGAGATAACACACACTGACACTCAGAACAACACTAAGAGTAACACACTACACAACCCTCACTGAGATAACACACACTGACACTCAGAACAACACTAAGAGTAACACACTACACAACCCTCACTGAGATAACACACACTGACACTCAGAACACACTGAGAGTAACACACTACACAACCCTCACTGAGATAACACACACTGACACTCACAACACACTGAGAGTAACACACTACACAACCCTCACTGAGATAACACACACTGACACTCAGAACACACTGACAGTAACACACTACACAACCCTCACTGAGATAACACACACTGACACTCAGAACACACTGAGAGGAAAACACTACACAACCCTCACTGAGATAACACACTACACAACCCTCACTGAGATAACACACACTGACACTCACAACACACTGAGAGTAACACACTACACAACCCTCACTGAGATAACACACACTGACACTCAGAACACACTGAGAGTAACACACTACACAACCCTCACTGAGATAACACACACTGACACTCACAACACACTGAGAGTAACACACTACACAACCCTCACTGAGATAACACACACTGACACTCACAACACACTGAGAGTAACACACTACACAACCCTCACTGAGATAACACACACTGACACTCAGAACACACTGAGAGTAACACACTACACAACCCTCACTGAGATAACACACACTGTCACTCAGAACACACTGAGAGTAACACACTACACAACCCTCACTGAGATAACACACACTGACACTCAGAACAACACTAAGAGTAACACACTACACAACCCTCACTGAGATAACACACACTGACACTCAGAACAACACTAAGAGTAACACACTACACAACCCTCACTGAGATAACACACACTGACACTCAGAACACACTGAGAGTAACACACTACACAACCCTCACTGAGATAACACACACTGACACTCACAACACACTGAGAGTAACACACTACACAACCCTCACTGAGATAACACACACTGACACTCAGAACACACTGAGAGTAACACACTACACAACCCTCACTGAGATAACACACACTGACACTCAGAACACACTGAGAGTAACACACTACACAACCCTCACTGACATAACACACACTGACACTCAGAACACACTGAGAGTAACACACTACACAACCCTCACTGAGATAACACACACTGACACTCAGAACACACTAAGAGTAACACACTACACAACCCTCACTGAGATAACACACACTGACACTCACAACACACTGAGAGTAACACACTACACAACCCTCACTGAGATAACACACACTGACACTCACAACACACTGAGAGTAACACACTACACAACCCTCACTGAGATAACACACACTGACACTCACAACACACTGAGAGTAACACACTACACAACCCTCACTGAGATAACACACACTGACACTCAGAACACACTGAGAGTAACACACTACACAACCTCACTGAGATAACACACACTGACACTCAGAACACACTGAGAGTAACACACTACACAACCCTCACTGAGATAACACACACTGACACTCACAACACACTGAGAGTAACACACTACACAACCCTCACTGAGATAACACACACTGACACTCACAACACACTGAGAGTAACACACTACACAACCCTCACTGAGATAACACACACTGACACTCACAACACACTGAGAGTAACACACTACACAACCCTCACTGAGATAACACACACTGACACTCAGAACACACTGAGAGTAACACACTACACAACCCTCACTGAGATAACACACACTGACACTCACAACACACTGAGAGTAACACACTACACAACCCTCACTGAGATAACACACACTGACACTCAGAACAACACTAAGAGTAACACACTACACAACCCTCACTGAGATAACACACACTGACACTCAGAACACACTGAGAGTAACAACACTACACAACCCTCACTGAGATAACACACACTGACACTCAGAACACACTGAGAGTAACACACTACACAACCCTCACTGAGATAACACACACTGACACTCAGAACACACTGAGAGTAACACACTACACAACCCTCACTGAGATAACACACACTGACACTCAGAACAACACTAAGAGTAACACACTACACAACCCTCACTGAGATAACACACACTGACACTCAGAACACACTGACAGTAACACACTACACAACTCTCACTGAGATAACACACACTGACACTCAGAACAGAGTAACACACTACACAACCCTCACTGAGATAACACACACTGACACTCAGAACACACTGAGAGTAACACACTACACAACCCTCACTGAGATAACACACACTGACACTCAGAACACACTGAGAGTAACACACTACACAACCCTCACTGAGATAACACACACTGACACTCAGAACACACTGAGAGTAACAACACTACACAACCCTCACTGAGATAACACACACTGACACTCAGAACACACTGAGAGTAACACACTACACAACCCTCACTGAGATAACACACACTGACACTCAGAACACACTGAGAGTAACACACTACACAACCCTCACTGAGATAACACACACTGACACTCAGAACACACTGAGAGTAACACACTACACAACCCTCACTGAGATAACACACACTGACACTCAGAACACACTGAGAGTAACACACTACACAACCCTCACTGAGATAACACACACTGACACTCAGAACACACTGAGAGTAACACACTACACAACCCTCACTGAGATAACACACACTGACACTCAGAACACACTGAGAGTAACACACTACACGACCCTCACTGAGATAACACACACTGACACTCAGAACACACTGAGAGTAACACACTACACAACCCTCACTGAGATAACACACACTGACACTCAGAACACACTGAGAGTAACACACTACACAACCCTCACTGAGATAACACACACTGACACTCAGAACACACTGAGAGTAACACACTACACAACCCTCACTGAGATAACACACACTGACACTCAGAACACACTGAGAGTAACACACTACACAACCCTCACTGAGATAACACACACTGACACTCAGAACACACTAAGAGTAACACACTACACAACCCTCACTGAGATAACACACACTGACACTCAGAACACACTGAGAGTAACACACTACACAACCCTCACTGAGATAACACACACTGACACTCAGAACACACTGAGAGTAACACACTACACAACCCTCACTGAGATAACACACACTGACACTCAGAACAACACTAAGAGTAACACACTACACAACCCTCACTGAGATAACACACACTGACACTCAGAACACACTGACAGTAACACACTACACAACTCTCACTGAGATAACACACACTGACACTCAGAACAGAGTAACACACTACACAACCCTCACTGAGATAACACACACTGACACTCAGAACACACTGAGAGTAACACACTACACAACCCTCACTGAGATAACACACACTGACACTCAGAACACACTGAGAGTAACACACTACACAACCCTCACTGAGATAACACACACTGACACTCAGAACACACTGAGAGTAACAACACTACACAACCCTCACTGAGATAACACACACTGACACTCAGAACACACTGAGAGTAACACACTACACAACCCTCACTGAGATAACACACACTGACACTCAGAACACACTGAGAGTAACACACTACACAACCCTCACTGAGATAACACACACTGACACTCAGAACACACTGAGAGTAACACACTACACAACCCTCACTGAGATAACACACACTGACACTCAGAACACACTGAGAGTAACACACTACACAACCCTCACTGAGATAACACACACTGACAGACTATTGACTACTGAGAGTAACACACTACACAACCCTCACTGAGATAACACACACTGACACTCAGAACACACTGAGAGTAACACACTACACAACCCTCACTGAGATAACACACACTGACACACAGAACACACTGAGAGTAACACACTACACAACCCTCACTGAGATAACACACACTGACACACAGAACACACTGAGAGTAACACACTACACAACCCTCACTGAGATAACACACACTGACACTCAGAACACACTGAGAGTAACACACTACACAACCCTCACTGAGATAACACACACTGACACTCAGAACACACTGAGAGTAACACACTACACAACCCTCACTGAGATAACACACACTGACACTCAGAACACACTGAGAGTAACACACTACACAACCCTCACTGAGATAACACACACTGACACTCAGAACACACTGAGAGTAACACACTACACAACCCTCACTGAGATAACACACACTGACACTCAGAACACACTGAGAGTAACACACTACACAACCCTCACTGAGATAACACACACTGACACTCAGAACACACTGAGAGTAACACACTACACAACCCTCACTGAGATAACACACACTGACACTCAGAACACACTGAGAGTAACACACTACACAACCCTCACTGAGATAACACACACTGACACTCAGAACACACTGAGAGTAACACACTACACAACCCTCACTGAGATAACACACACTGACACTCAGAACACACTGAGAGTAACACACTACACAACCCTCACTGAGATAACACACACTGACACTCAGAACACACTGAGAGTAACACACTACACAACCCTCACTGAGATAACACACACTGACACTCACAACACACTGAGAGTAACACACTACACAACCCTCACTGAGATAACACACACTGACACTCAGAACACACTGAGAGTAACACACTACACAACCCTCACTGAGATAACACACACTGACACTCAGAACACACTGAGAGTAACACACTACACAACCCTCACTGAGATAACACACACTGACACTCAGAACACACTGAGAGTAACACACTACACAACCCTCACTGAGATAACACACACTGACACTCAGAACACACTGAGAGTAACACACTACACAACCCTCACTGAGATAACACACACTGACACTCAGAACACACTGAGAGTAACACACTACACAACCCTCACTGAGATAACACACACTGACACTCAGAACAACACTAGCATCAAACACCAATGCAGAAAATCCAACCTTTTCATCTTTACAGTTTCAACAATTTCAGACTTCATACAAAGTAATATTTTCTTCAAAGAAAACAGTGACAATCTTTCATTTGATATTTTTACATTTTAACATAACAATTGAAAATTAGCAGTTTGCTTCAATAGTCTGTAATTTACAGTAATGAGAAAAAAAAGGTAGAATCTAAAAGTACACACTGTAATCCTGTAATCCTGCCTCTCTCCAGCATTGGGCCACAAGTGTTCGGCCTTTCAGCTGAAATTGTTTGAACATCAGCAGTGTGTGAAAGGCACAAGGCTGAAATTTATTCTGTTTTGAATGAGTGGTTCACAGTTTTGACAGCAGTGTGTTAGCATTTGAACAAAGTGCTGTAAATCCACAGTGTTGTGCAGGTTGTGTTTAAAGTCGTGGGATAAGTGTGTAGAGTTTTGAAAACTGTGTTCAAGCACTGAAAAACGATCTAGAGTTTGGTCCACATGAACTGCTGCTGTGCAGACTGGAGTTAGAGTTTAGCACATGTAGCTCCAGTTGTGCTCACTGTGGTTTAGCAATCGAAAAAAACTGTAAATGCAATTAAGCTGCTGCTCCCCGCCTCCATTCAGAAGAAGGTCAATCCTTTACATGAGGGTCAGATAAACCGGCAATAACAAAACACAGGAATGATTTTACTAATGGTTTAGAGCAGGGGTCGGGAACCTATGGCTCGCGAGCCATATATGGCTCTTTTCAGGATTTTATATGGCTCTCCCAATTTTCAAATGCTGACTGAAAAAGTCTCTCAAAAAGTAAAATATTAAGAGACAATTTGAGATGCACCATGCTGCATGGTCCATGCAGCACTTGTTAATCACTTGTTTATGATGCCCGTTTTCTCAATTTGTGTGGTGTCATAACACCGGACGAGAAGCGCGCGTCGCGTCTAGGACAGAAGCATCGCACACCGGACGAGAAGCGCGCGCCGCGTCTAGGACAGAGGTATCGCACACCGGACGCAATTTCTCAGTTTATGGCCGGCAATATTGTTTATGTTTAAGGACATTATGGAATTAAGATTATGTCTGTACTATGTTATAAGTGTACTGTACAATTAAATACAATCGTTGCTAAGTCTGCAGAACACTTTACCTCAGCAATTCTCATTTAAGCAGCTGATTTCTGAAAATGAATGTAAAAGTAAATATAAATTGCAGCACACGGTGAAGTCAGTATGTAGCCTACATTAACGACGGTTTGAGACAAATAAAAGTAAATTTTATATAAAACTATGTAAATGGCGCTCTGTGGCGAGGCAGGAATTTGAACGAGGTCCTGCTGAGCCGTTGCTGGGTGCCGCGGACAAACACTGAATGTGCCGCCGGTCATCAGTGTACACTCCTAGTCTAGGAGTCATAGAGAATAAAGTGTTTGAATTTTAAATGAGGCGCTGCGCTTCTCGTCCAGTGTGCTAGAAACCAGCATGTCAGTGAACAAAATATCAGATAAGTCTCCCGGAAGTTCCGGGAGTCTCCCGCATATTGATAGCGTCTCCGGTCTAGCTGATGCCCGAAAATTAGTTACAGTAAAATCTCCCGGAATAGAGCGAGATAGAACATACTGCGTGCATAACACGCGCGTATGTTATTATGTGCCTCGCGAAAGCCAGTCAACCCAACCCCACACACAAAAAAACAACTGTTTTTTTTTTTTTTTTTTTTAAGTGTTGTTGTTGTTGTAACGTTAAATAACTACCAGAACTGCTACCAGTGCAAGTCGTATATTATTACTGTTGTTGTTATATATTACTGTTGCAAATTTGTCTAATATACGAGTGTAAACTTTGCTCTGGCTCTTTTGAAAAAAATCTCAATTTTGTTTTATTTGTTTGGCTCTTCTTGGTAAAAAGGTTCCCGACCCCTGGTTTAGAGTTACATTGATTTATCTCTTGGACTTGCATGTACCGTCGTGTTTATCTTTTACAACGTAACGCATCACTATTGCATAAACGAAAATGGGCAAAAAGCAGGATTAGCTGAGGTGACTCTAACAGACAGCAGAGACACTGAGCCTGTTTTGAGCCGTGTGTTAAGAGTTGTGCTCAGGTGACTGTTGGTAATGCAGACTGTAGTTAGAGTTTTGCACATTTAGCTCCAGTCGTGCTCACTGTCGTTTAGCAATCGAAAAAAACTGTAAAGAGAAACAAAAACATTTTTGTCACAGTTCTCTTGTCTCCCAAGTCTTTCTGGTAGAAATGGGAGCTCTAGTGCAAGTTCTACTGGGAAGACTCTAATCTAACTCATTAATTAATTAATCACGATATTCATTGACCTCAGATCTAGCCAATCACCACTCAGACATTTGGAGTACTAAAGCCCGGTTAACACCCATTACTACGTTTGCAAAAACTGACGCCGGTGTGCATCCCCATCCTCCCCAACACCACCCGGTCGTTCTCTTGTCTCCTGAGTCTTTCTGGTTGAACTACTTTACCTGTGCGCTTACTGAAAATAATTGCACACCTTATAGACCTTATGTAGTCCCGCCCCTTTTCAGTGCTGCGCTCGTTGTATTTTGACTTCCGGTCTGCATTTCCACCGCGATTTTGCATAGGTATGAATGAACTGCTCATAAATAATTTCCCGGTCGACATTTGTTAAGACATCTGCTTTACAATGCTTATGATAAACATTACAATGCTCATGATAACTTTTGTTAACTCTACAATAAGTAAATCCACTTCACCAGATAATTACTCCTCGACAGGAATGCCATAGAAATACACAGAGCGACCGCGAAACCGGAAGTTCAAAGACAATATTCTAAAGATTACGGCGCCCACGTTTCTCTGGTGCATAAGGTCTATAATGTTCATCAGCCAATCAGAATGAAGCATTCAACAGCCACGTAGTATAACTAGAGCTAAACCACATTCTCAATAAGAACTTTATTAAATGTAGTCATGTAATCTATAATAAAGTGTAACTAGTTTGTAATAAGTGAATATTATAAAGGTGTTTTTGAAGTTTAATGGAAGCTCTTCCTGCTCTACATACTTGAGTTTTTCCAGTCTGTAGTTTGGATCCTTGAGTTTATCAGTGAGCAGCTTGACTCCTGAATCTCCTGGGTGGTTGTAGCTCAGATCCAGCTCTCTCAGGTGTGAGGGGTTTGAACTCAGAGCTGAAGACACATAACCACAGCCTTCCTCTGTCACCATACAGCCAGACAATCTACAAAGACATACAGCAACAGTCCACATGACATTAGTTTGGCATTCACATCAGTCTCTTTCACACAATGACCTGCGTAGTTTGTACTTTCAGCTGTTATTTTCTGTAGATTCTTAAAAAGTAACAAAAACATTAATTAGCATAGCATTAATTATGATCGTGGCTTTTCTCAAAAAAATAAATCTGGGTGGGGGGTTCTGCGCTCCTATTGGCTTTTGGTTTGACGGTTGTCAGTGTAAAGTCACACTGCCAGAATTTTGTCTTATATTTACTTGTAATATGATCAAACATTTCAGATGTTGACCTAGGAGCAGAGGAATCTTTTCAAGGATTCAAAAATGTGTCTCTGACAGTCAAATCGTGACAAATCGTACAGTGTGACCCTGGATTTAGCAGAAGGGAACAGTAAAGGTAAATGGCACCTAAGTAGTGAGTTTAGGCATAGGGATTAGTGTGTCACGGTACCAAAATTTCAGTATTCGGTACCAATACCAGTAAAAATTCACGGTTCTCTGTACCAATTTCGGTACCAAAGCTTAGTTTAAATTTACATATATTTAAGTGTTTATCACGGTTACAAGAATGGAAACTGTACATTTGCATTATAAACACTTTAGAAAAAGATTAGATAAAATGACCTAAAATAAACAATAGTATACACTAACACATTTTTAAAGTTGTTTGTAAAGTTTTAATCCGTTAACATTTATTTAATGCACAATGAAGTGAATAATGATAATAATAATTCATCACATTTATATAGCGCCTTTCTGAACACTCAAAGCGCTTTACATGGAAGGGGGGAATCTCCTCAACCACCACAAGTGTGCAGCATCCACCTGGATGATGCGACGGCTGCCATAGTGCGCCAGAACGCTCACCACACACCAGCTTACTGGTGGAGAGGAGACAGTGATGAAGCCAATTGGTATATATGGGGATGATTAGGAGGCCATGATGGACAGAGGCCACTTGGCAAATTTGGCCAGGATGCCAGGGTTACACCCCTACTCTTTTGAAAGACATCCTGGGATTTTTAATGACCACAGAGAGTCAGGACCTCGGTTTAACGTCTCATCCGAAGGACGGTGCTCTTTGACAGTATAGTATCCCCATTACTATACTGGGGCGTTAGGACCCACACAGACCACAGGGTGAGCACCCCTGCTGGCCTCACTAACACCTCTTCCAGCAGCAACCTGGCTTTCTCAGAAGGTCTCCCATCCAGGTATTAACCAGGCTCAGCCCTGCTTAGCTTCAGTGGGCAACCAGTCTTGGGCTACAGGGTGATATGGCTGCTGGCATAAGTGAACAAACATGAACAACCAAGTGTTTGTATTAAATAACATTTACAAACATTAATTAATGTTGTAAAAATATATTGTTCACTCAATGTGTTGATGTGAACTAAGTAATGTTGATGAATGGTATCTTATTGTAGCATTACCAAACTATACAGGAGATAAAACATGTTTTATTTGACTTGACTGTACTTTTATTTAATCTAAAACTGCATTCATATTTAATTTTAAAAAGGCTTTTTAAACCTGCTGAGTTATAAAGGCAAGAATACGCCTAGAACTGGCACTGACATTAAATGACATAAATATGGATGCGTCGATACTAATACCAGTAGTACTCTGGTGTCGGGTGGATACTACTGTGCTCATGTACTCGTAAAACTACCCCGAAAGCACTTTAGAGGCCGTTCACATATCGCACGTGTTTTTTATTATATTTTTGCGCGTGCTTATTCTTTCCAAAGCGCTTGCTCTCACGCGGCGTCTGCAACAACAAGTGGATTCAGAGAGAGAGCATATCAGCGTTATGAAGAGGACACAACTGTGCACCTTTCAGACAGCGCGTCTAGAACTGGATTAACCTGGTATCGGTACCTAGAAAAGCTGATACTGTAACATTTTTTTTTTTAGTATCGACTTGGTACCAAAGTACCGAGTTTTTTGACAACACTAATAGGGATGAAACCCTGAAGTGACATTTTTAATTTCTCTCACCTTAACTAGCTTATCAACTTCTACACTGCTTCAGTGTTTCTTTTTTAACACTCTGAATATGGATTATATAAACACTGAGCAGTGTACATTACTGGGGATTTTGATGCGTGGAATCATCCTGGAGAAGATCGATGTTAAAGTATGATTTTCGCACCAGAGGGCAGGTAGCAAGGTCAAGCCCCAGTGATGATGTTAATTGGTGTGGTGATGAATATTGGTATTGAATGCATTATTTTCTGACTGCAAATATCATGTCCATAATTACAACAAAATTGGAAATTACAACAATGCAAATGCTGTTTTTGTCTCTTCTTCTGGCATTGTATCATATTTGTTGACAAAATTTTAAAAATATATATTTTTGTATTAATTGTTTAATGGAAACCCATTTACCTCAGTATCTGTAGCTGACAGTTTGGGCTTTTCAGTCCATCAGAAAGCAGCTTCACTCCTGAATCCTGCAGGTCATTGTTACTCAGGTCCAGCTCTCTCAGGACGTTTGAGTATTGAAGAAATGATGATAAACTCTCACAAGATTGAGCAGTGAAATTACACATGGCACATCTGAACAAGAAAAGCACAATATAATTGCAAACAGAATAAATCTTAGCTGAGTGATTTTTACATAATTAATGCAAGATAAAAATCAATTGCAAGTATTTGAGTTCAGACCTCAGTATCTGTAGCTGACAGTTTGGGCTCTTCAGTCCATCAGAAAGCAGCTTCACTCCTGAATCCTGCAGGTTATTGTTACTCAGGTCCAGCTCTCTCAGGACGTTTGAGGATTGAAGAACTGAAGACAAACTCCGACAAGATTGAATGGTCAGATTACAGCCAAGTAACCTGTGTGGAGAACAAAACAAACATCAATATTAATGTGTTTTTCATGTAGGGTTTATAACAGGGGTTCTCAGCTCAGGCCCTTGAGATCCAAACCCTTCGAACCCTTCGCTCAAACCCTTATCAAATACACCTGAACAAACTAATCACGGTCATCTGGATTACTAAAAAGTTTCAGGCAGGAGAGTCTGATCAGAGTTAAACTCTGCAGGAAAGTAGATCTTGAGGGCCAGAGATGAGAACCCTTGGTTTATAATCTGAAACACACATAGCAAAATCCCCAGAGTAAAATGAACATTGCTCAGTGTTCATATGTGTCCACTGTACAATCTACAACTGACTTACAGACACCCAGCCTAAGATGAAATCAACTGAATATATAATAAGACATGACATCTCTCAAGATCTCAGCAGAGGATGATTAAACAACCACTAACCAGGAGGATTTTAACTTTAACCATGACAATGACATATCCAGAGCCGGTCCTCCCTATATGCAAAGAACGCAAGTTGCCCAAACCACCAGTGGCCCCCTTGCTCTTAAAGATGTGTTCATGATTAGGGCTCCAAGATCAATTTAATTAAATTAAAATTTTACTTTGTATGATTATGAAAACACCATTTCCTTTGAAGCAGTGTGCTATCGCCCTTCCTACGTAACTTTCAAATTAGTCGAATCATGTAACGTGATACACAGTCTCCTTCTGGATGTTCTCGATACTAAAAAATAGTGTAAAGTTAAAAGTGTATTGACCAGTGAGAGAGATACTGTTCCCCAGGCGGCTTTCTGTGTACGCAATCCAAAGCAAAACACGGAGAAGTATAGGCTAATCTGAGCCTCAGGTGTGTGCTTAAATGGACAAATACACATTTGGAAATATGTCCAAATGTCTTCAATTAAATGCAGTCAGTAATGTTTTAAGTAGGGATGCACAAATACCATTTTTTCCAGAAGGAGTCCAATATCAATACTTTAATTTTTGGTATTTGCTGAGACCGACACCTGTATTTTCAGTACATTTGTAACTTTTTGATATATTGAAACCAAAAGATTTTAAAACCATATTAGTTAGCTTAATTTGTTTAGTAAATATATATTTCCTTCAGTTATTTTCATGCTTAAGCCTGTTAAACTGTATTTTGAGAGGTTCAGTTGCTCTACCATATTTGATCCATCATGTAATTGGACAGCACATATTTAGAGCAGCTCCAGCAGGGCTCACTGCTGAGGATTGGGTCAGTGGTTCAAATGTTTAGATACCAGTGACAATTTAACTGAGAGGGGTCAAAGCACTAGCATATAGTTTTCCTATTATTAGTTTAAAGCAGTGTTTCTCAAACTTTTTCAGCCCAAGGACTACTTTATCTCGCAATTTTTTTCTGAGGGCCACCTAACCAAATCCCACTCTAACATGCACCCCAAAAAACAACAAAATTGCAAGGATAAGGTTTTTAATCTTAAGAATTATTAAAACACAAATGCAATAATATGATCAGGATTTATTATTTGAATTTTATTTAATTTGAAAAAGTAAATGTGAAATGAGCTGCAGCTTAATATGAACAACAAACTGCACATGTGGGGGGAAAATGCAATTAAACATACTGTCACAGCCTAGGTCCCACTTAATGTTATTCCAAAGAGCCATTAGTTTAAAACTGAGGTGGTGGGCATATGAAGTCTATGGTTGTAACTATGGTAACAATAAAATGCTGAAAAAAATGTTCCCCTTAATGTTCAAATATCACTGAAATTACTGGGATTTTACACATGAAACAAAAACTAGTACATTACTAAACTAACAGATCTGTAGATTTTATATTTTGAGATTTCCATCTAAAACTGAACGTGAATATAAGCCTAAGCCTTTCTAAAAATGTAATTTCGTTTTGTATCATTTGTATCTAATTTTTAATCAATGTTTTATCAACCAATTGCCTGGATTTAATAAATAAGAAGCAAATATAACAGACCATATAATTAGGACATGGAGGAGCCAGTGAGATTGCATTGCTCGTGAACTGGAGCTCTTCATAAATGAGCCGAAACTCAGCGTTTAAGCTGCCTCACAGACACAAGAAATATAAAGAAAGCTTAAAAATGTCTAATTTTAAACAAAACAATTCAAACCGAAAAGAAACCGAGTGATCTGCTTATGTAATCCATATGAAAAGTGCATTTCTCTCTACAGGCGTGTTAACTACTGCGGCCACTATTGCAGCCAACAGACACTAATCAACAATTAAAATGTCTCCTTGCTATATATGAAACGATCATAATCATTACTTTTGCCGGTTCCTTGTTGCAGCTTTTGTGTTATAGGCAGCATCACCCTCTGGCAGGGGTGTAAAGTAACCAATTACAAATAGTCACGTTACTGTAATTAAGTAGTTTTTTTCAGAAATTGTACTTTTTTGAGTAAGTTTAAAATTGTGTAATTTTACTTTTACTTGAGTACATTTTAAGTGATGTTTCGGTACTTTTTCTCCGCTATTTTCCTTCTGTTTGTGGCCGTTACTCGTTACATGCTTGTTTTAATTTTATTTTTTTCCATCAACGTGATTGGATCGAGTAATCGGTCTCGTGACTGTCATCAATTCAAATTAAGCATAGAAAACTTTAACCGCCTATTCCTGCTGTTACTCGTGACTGCTGTGGAAGTGCATTCATCACGCATCAATTCAATCCAGATATCAGCATCTTCCTCTAATATGCTAAGGTACATTTCTGCTTAATATGATATTTATATAGGCTGGCCTGTCTACATGGCCTTAGAATCAGTGCACCATGTCGTTAACTTGAACTGCATTACTTAATAAGAAATTAGCACAGCTCGTTAATAAACAGTGTTTTTTGATTGATCCATTATACGATCCGTCATCATTTGGCAAGTGCACTTGCGCAAAAACATTTTTCATGCTGAACTTTTTTTTTTTGTGGATGCTGCTGATAAAACAGCTTAGCCGAGACTTCAGAGACAAAGTGTGTTTGTTTCTTTTATAAAAGTTTCCTGGATATAACTTCCCTATTTAATGCACGATTTTCCTTACAATTTATATTATCAGAATTACAATGTGAGTAAATGTAGCCGTGTAAAATGTAAGGGATGATGCCACCCTTCTAGAACAATGCATTTACGTTTAAATTGTAACATATTTAATAGCATGGAATAAAAGTATGTAATTAGTGTTAGCTCACTATCTTAGCCTTTTTCAGTGCATTAGTTGAGGTAATATGATAATATTAGTGATTCTCATTGATCAAAACACTAACATTGGTAACGGTTTGGAGAGAAATTGGGTATTTTTTTATTTTATTTAACCCATCTCTTGGTGTGTGATGCTGAACTATCATATGAATTTCTAAAAGTTTTTGAATTCTTTGCACAGTTATGAATATTGATATTTTATGTGCAACAATACCATGCTCAGGCCCAGTGGCTTTTCGCCTAATTTTAAATGCTTTCCCCCCCCCAAATAATATGATTTAAAGGAGAATTTCACCCATTGCAACATTAATCTTTATTGAAAGTTGATCATATATGTAGTCGAAATGTAAAAGAATTTTTTAATTTGGTGCCCTCTTGACCGAGAAAAGACAGAAAATAACCAAAGAGCGCATATGTATGAATAGACTACAGGTCCCAGAATGCCCCGCGTTGTACAGCTCCACAAGCCACACCCTCTGATCCGGAACCGCGCAAACAGAGAATTCACTCTTCCGTCTACAAGGCTAACATTAGCTGTCACCGGAGTTTGACATTCATTTCACATAAAATGTCTAGTTGGCTGTGGCGAGCAGGACGATCGAGGGCGAGGGATGTAACTTAAGAGGCCGGCGTTCCGCGCGAGGCCGGTGGCCTGAGTTATAACAGAGACTGATAATGAAAGACACATGTGAGCCGCGCGCCGGTCCCGCGTCTCTCACGGAGAACCGAAAGCATAAAACAGGGAGCGACGAAGGCAGATCGAGAGAGAAACAGGCCTGATTTAATGCTGCGTTTTGTTTCTGTTGTGTGTAACGTTACAGCAGTCGTCAATGAGGGGCTGCTGGCTTATACTTTCGTTTTGTATTTATTCATTTTACTATTAAAATGCTTAAACGTTAGCCGGTTCCTGCCTCCTTCTTCCCACAACAACAAACCCCGTTAACGTTACATTAGCAAACTCATTAGTGAATTACACCTCATTTGTATTTATTTCTGTTTGGTGAATTACTGCATGTTACCTGGATGTTTAGTCAGGCGAAACTATCACAACACAAATGTCCGTGTGCTCGTCTGATTCAGAGATTTCTTCCAGGAGAAATCGCCATCGTTGAAATTCTCTGCAGCAGACGGACTCTGTGTCCGTAGGCCGTGACATGCAGCGAGAGTACAGACAACAGCAATCCCCCCAACGCCAGAGTCAGTGCGGGGTCCTCGAGCGCGACAGGCCGCCGCCTCGGCGTCTCCTGCTCCTCCATCAGCCTCAGCTGCTCTAAACTATACTGCGACTCGTAAAGATAGTCACGAACATCAGATTCGAGCAGCAGAACTTCAAAATCCTCTTCTTCCATATCATATTTAGTTTCTTCCGTCATTGTCATAACTTACGATCTCCACAGCGCTTGTTAGCTTAGCTTCCAAACAAGATGGCGGATATTGATTTCAGTTTCTGCAAGTGAAGTCCCACCCACTGATCTGTAATAGGCTTGTAGGGTGAGTGGGTCCAACACCCTGGAATAATAATGAGCTAACATGTGTAGTTCTAAAGATTTTAATGAAATATGACTTCCTGCTTATCGTGAGCGATAAGCAGGAAGTTAAACACTTAAATCCTTATTTCTCCCATCTCAGGGGAAAATAAGGAAAAAAACCATGACCATTCAAAAATATGACTGGGTTTCTAAAGATACAAAGCTTAATGCAAATGGGTGAAGTGACCCTTTAAATGGTGATGAGTGTATTGATTTGATGCATTTTAAAAAGATGGATGATAGATATTCTTCAATCATTCTTACAAAGAACAAAATATAATATGAATTACAGTATGTGCATTTTTTTTTAATTTATAAATTGTAGTGCACAGTGTTTATTATAAGGGGTAGAATCCGCACCTCAGTACTCACTACTCACTACTCTTCAGTACTTTTAAATAAGCTACTTTTTTACTCTTACTCAAGTAGTTTTTTGACAAGTACTTTTTACTCTACTCACACTACATTTATTGGAATGTAATGGTACTTTTACTTGAGTATGTTTTTCCAGTACTCTTTCCACCACTGCCCTCTGGTTACATGAACACGGCGTCACCACCGAATCAGCACCGAAAACATCAGGATTTTTTAGTTCACGAGTTCACACTTACAAATCAGTCGGATAGATTCAATTGGTAAACATATTTGACGTGCTGTCCGGGGAGAGGGCTCTGATCTTGGTAATTGGCCCGAACGCAGAGTAAGTGTGCCGATTGTCTGAAGCCCATATAGAATCATGCCAACCCATTGGCTGATGGCGCGGGCGCCGCCTTGGTGCTCTTACGTCGTCATATTATATTAGCGCACATTATCTGGTTTCATTGTACGAAATTATTTCCAGGCGGTAGCGTAGAGTGGAGCTCAACTCTAGTCTACAGTGATGGGCGGAGTAGTGGGAGTGGCCTGCGGAGCTGAGCATTGCAATGCACTATGGGGATTGTTGCAATCCACAAGCACTAAAAAGTCATTTTCTGCCTTTTATTGGCCAAGAAGGACCCAAATTTAAAAAAAATTATGCTATTATAATACATATATGACCCACTTTCAATACACATTCATGTCTCCACCAGTGGAATTACCCTTTAACTGCTTCTATTGTTCTCATTTGTAAGTCGCTTTGGATAAAAGCGTCTGCTAAATGAATAAATGTAAATGCATATTCATCACTGTATAAATTAAAGGGTTAGTTCACCCAAAAATGAAAATTCTGTCAGTATTTACTCACCCTCATGTTGTTCCAACCCCGTAAGACCTTCGTTCATCTTCGGAACACAAATTAAGATATTTAAGATATTAAGATCGCTCCTGTATACTAGTCCATAGGCTTCTTGAGGGACTGGCTCTTGCTGTCCCCGAAAAGTCATTAAAGACATCGTTAAAATAGTCCAAGTGACTACAGTGGCTCAATCTTAAGTTTATCAAACGACGAGAACACTTTTGTGCGCAAAAAAACAACAAAAATAACGACTTTATTTCAACTATTCACTTCCTTCTCCATGAGCCTGTAAGTCAGTTAACGTAGTGTGATTGCGTAAAGCTACGTCACACGTAGGCTCACTATTGGCCGACGCTGGTCATGTGTGTGTGATGCGTGTGACGTACAATAACAGAAGCTTACGCTATTAAACTAGTAACCTGACTCGCGCAGAGGGAGAAATAAACGAATAGTTGAAATAAAGTCGTTATTTTTGTTTTTTTGCGCACAAAAGTGTTCTCGTCATTTGATAAACTTAAGATTGAGCCCCTGTAGTCACTTGGACTATTTTAACGATGTCTTTAATGACTTTTCGATGCCAGCAAGAGCCAGTCCCTCAAGAAGCCTATGGACTAGTATACAGGAGCGATCTTAATATCTTAAATATCTTAATTTGTGTTCCGAAGATGAACGAAGGTCTTACGGGGTTGGAACAACATGAGGGTGAGTAAATACTGACAGAATTTTCATTTTTGGGTGAACTAACCCTTTAAATATAGATGAATATTTTATAAAGTTACTAAAGTGATTCAGTCAATAGCAGGGAGTGATGACTGTGTTTGTAGTTTGATTAACAGTCAGAAACATTAGGCTTTTATTAGGCTGCTGCTGACCGAATGCACATCCAAGAGAGCCTGTTGTACTGTACATGCGTTTCCTTTTATGACGCATATTTAAGATATAACCATCTATGTTTACCAGGATACTCACCAAGATGCATGTTTTAAATAATTTTGCATGAATTTGTCCATTAAAGCGCAAGACATGAAAGATAATTCAATTCAATTCACACACTGTGAGTGGCACTTTCAGGGCACGCGCTTCGGACGTTTGCATTCATGAAATTTCTTGACCTGTAAATGTCCTGTGATCATGTAAGAAACCACTTGATATACATAAATCACGTAACTGTCACGGGGTAGGTGCAGGCAGACAGACAAGCAGAGTCCAAAAAGCTCCAATATAAGGGTTTAATCACAAATAAACAGGATACAGGCAGGCGGAACGCGGGGTAACATTAACATTGACCGACAAGGACAGAATGAAACAGAGGAAACTAAATACACTGAGGAATCAGGGTTAATGAGGTGAAGACAGGTGATACAGATGAACAGGACGCTGAACGGGAGGCTGATGAGGGAGTGAGTTCAGGTGTGCAGACGAGAGGATCATGGGAAGTGTAGTGCTGGAGACGCAGACAGGATGGTGCAGACGAAGGACTGTGACAGTAACAGTTCATGTTTTACTTACAGATATGATTTAGTTTTAATCCAAATGACACGTGTGCTGAGTGAACGATCAGCAACCAAGAGCATACAGCAGAAGTGGTCTCTCTCTCTCTCTCTCTCTCTCTCTCTCTTCAGTTAAAGTTAGTAAATACTTGCTTCGTTTTGTATTTGTATACAGGTTCTACGTTTGTGCCATTGTATTTGTATTGTGCCATTTATATATCCGACCGAACAACAAACTTTCCACTGATGTCTGTGAAAGGGTTGCGCTCGACCAGGTCACACATCTGTGCCGCCGTACGCTTGATCCACTGTCCGTTTTTCTCTTATCAGTTTGTGCACCACAGCTATATAAATATATATAATTATTTCACTAATAGACCAATACTACTTTTGCGTCATTGAAGGGTAACGCCCCTTTTTGGGGGAAGACAAACGGATTCCCCTGAGAACAATCAATCAATCAATCAATCAACTTTTATTTATAAAGCACAATAAAAACAACAGTAGTTGAACATTGTGCTGTACAAAAGAAATAAAATATCGTAAAAAAAGCAAGACTGACCGCAAAACTAATGTGAAAAGGAGGGGGGGGTGTTTACATCGAAACCACCAATTTGACCATTCAACATTCAATCAAGGACACTTGTAGGCCAGTGAAAACAGGTAGGTTTTTAACTTAGATTTAAAAACAGACTCAGTGGATATTAATCTTAAAGATACAGGAAGACTATTCCATAGTTTTGGACCAACAACAGAAAAAGCACGGTCCCCTCTCGTCTTCAGCCTTGATCTTGGAACCATCAACAATCTTTGTTGAGATGACCTCAGTGATCTAGTACAGTCATTTAGTTTCAAAAGATCAGACAGATAGCTTGGAGCTAAATTGTTCATGGCTTTAAAAACAAAAAGCAAAATTTTAAATTCTATTCTATGACAAACTGGTAGCCAGTGCAACGAACGCAGTATTGGGGTGACATGATCAAAGAACAGAACTCGCTCTAGATCTGCAAAGTTTCTTTATAGCAAAAATGGCAGGAACATACACTTTGCCGGCCGAGGACTGTGACCAGTATTTAAAGAAGCTACTGGATACGGAGTTACGGAGGTGTCCCTTTGAAATGGTCGAAAACTGGATTAATGACCCCACGCAGTGGCCAAATATGGACTATTCAGACATCTCCCACTATCTCGTGAAATCACCAAGTAGCCTATTTTTTATCATTACACACTCACAGTATGACAAACTAGACTATGTCAATAGCTTAAATTAAGTTAAATATGATCCAACTGATATGGCGTCATAGTTTTGTTGTCGACTAGCTATACTAGTTAGAAAGACGAAGCTGCTAGCAGCTAACGTTATGTGATTAGCTCTCAATAGGCACACTACCTTGGCTGTTAACTGAATTTACTAAAAAAACTAAAGTGGACTTGGCTGGTTTCTGCTTGTGTCTAGAAAGTCGAAAGTCTAGAGGACTTTGAAAATTGTAAAAAAGGTTTAGAGTGTACGGCACTGAGCTAATCATGTAGCAGCTAGCAGAGTCGTCTTTCTAACTAGTATAGCTAGTCAACAACAAAACTATGTCAATAGCTTGAATCAAGTTAAAGGATTAATTCACTTTTGAAAAAACGTTTGCTGATAATTTACTCACCCCCGTGTCATCCAAGATGTCCATGTCTTTCTTTCCTCGGTCGAAAAGAAATTAAGGTTTTTGATGAAAACATTCCAGGATTTTTCTCCTTATAATGGACTTCAATGGGAACCAGGTCCAACCGAGGTCCAAAAGACAGTTAATAACAGTTTCAGATGCAGCTTCAAATGTCTTTAAACGACACCAAACGATGAATAAGGGTCTTATCATGCGAACCGATCGGTTATTTCAAAGCTTATTCCAAAAATGTAACTTTTCTAAGGACAAATGCTAGCCTTGTAATATATTGTGAGGCACGTTTGCAACATCACGTAATACGTAATTACGTTCAAAAGGTCACGGGCGACGTAGCCGGAAATATCGTTTAAAGACATTTGAAGCTGCATCTGAAACTGTAATAACTGTCGTTTGGACCTCGGTTGGACCTGGTTCCCATGGAAGTCCATTATAAGGAGAAAAATCCTGGAATGTTTTCATCAAAAACCTTAATTTCTTTTCGACTGAGGAAAGAAAGACATGGACATCTTGGATGACATGGGGGTGAGTAAATTATCAGCAAAAGTTTTTTCAAAAGTGTCCTAAACTAATCCTTTAAATATGGTCCAAGTGATATGGCCTCATCGTCTAGTTTGTCATACTGTGAGTGTGTTAATGACAAAAAAATAGGCTACTTACTTGGTGATTCCACGAGATAGTGGGAGATGTCTGAAGATGTCTTCAAAGGGACACCTCTGTAACCCCCGTATCCAGTAGTTTCTTTAAATACCGCTCACGGTCCTCGGCCGGCAAAGATAGTGTGTATGTCTGTGCCATTTTTGTTATCAAGAAACTTTGCAGATCTAGAGCGAGTTCTGTTCTCAGGGGAATCCGTTTGTCTTTCCCCAAAAAGGGGTGTTACCCTTCGATGACACAAAAGTAGCGTTGGTCTATTAGATATATTACTTCATAGACAGCACCTAGAAAAGTGTTATATAAATGTAACAAATTAATTCTCCTTTATCCTCATTATATCCTCTGTTGTAACAGAAGATAAACTCTCACAAGACTGAGCAGTGAAATTACACATGGCACATCTAAACAAGAAAAGCACAATGTAATTGCATACAGATTCAATCTTAGCTGAGTGATTTTTACATAATTAATGCAAGATAAAATCAAATGCAAGTATTTGAGTTCAGACCTCAGTATCTCCAGCTGACAGTTTGGACTCTTCAGTCCATCAGAAAGCAGCTTCACTCCTGAATCCTGCAGGTCATTGTTACTCAGGTCCAGCTCTCTCAGGATGGTGTTTGAGGATTGAAGAACTGAAGACAAACTCTCACAAGATTGAACAGTGAGATTACAGCTATGTAACCTGTGTGGAGAACAAAACAAACAGCAATATTAATGTGTTTTTCATGTAGGGTTTATAACAGGGGTTCTCATCTCGGGCCCCTGAGATCCACTTTCTGGCCGAGTTTAGCTCAAACCCTTATCAAATACACCTGAACAAACTAAGGGACTAGGGATGGGAATTGATAAGATTTTATCGATATCAATGCCACTAACGATTCTGCTTATCGATCCGATTCTTTAACGATTCTCTTATCGATTCCTGATAGCACTGTGTGGGAAAAGGTAGTCATATGCTTTTTCAGGGGGGAAAACAAGTGGTTTTATTTGTTTTAAACCTTACACTTAACTAAGCAAACTGTTCTTTTTATGTTATTTATGTAATAAATGGAACCTTATTAAAAAGTTTTACGATTAGTTATTCAACGATCATAAGTCTCGTGAGTTCAGTGTTGGAAGATCTAACCATTCATTAAAACGAATCGGTTCAAATGAGTCATAAGTTCGGGAATTGAACGTGTCATCATCGGACGTGTGCGCGTTGTGTGATTATCCTGGCGGTTGGGACATCCCACAAGATGTGTGTCATCAAAGAAAACATTTCATCCCTGGATCGTTTTTTTCCGTTTATTTGAAGAGTGGTTTATGTCAGCTGAATGTGCGGAGCGCTTTTAAGAGAAGATAAGGCAATGGAGGCCTATTTTAGCACAATTCACAGCCAGCGGTAATTCTGGAAAAACAAATCTCCCAATGCTCCACATGAAACTTTAGTCTCCTGACCTTACCATCGTGTCGATTATTTTGATTAATATGTGCGAGGGAGAGAGAGAGAGCAAGACAGCGCTTAGTTTTGAGACGGTGAAGCCTGAGAGAGAGTGCGCGCGCACGTTCGCTGGCAACCTCTCTCTCTCTCCCTGCTCGTTCAGTTTAACATGCGCGCTGTCACAAGTGCAGCATTTCATCACTACAGAGAGAGACAGTTTTACTCACCGATCAAATCAGGCTTTGGCGGTACAAAAATTCGCTTGGGACAGTTGTGAAAAAATACAACAGGGACAGTTGTGAGTTCACAGTCTATTCCCTACATACTATGGTTGAGTCATAGCAGGAGCATCGATAAGAGGAATCGTTAATGTCGAGGGCATACAATATCGATGGATCGTAAAACTTAGAACCGGTTCTCGAGTGGAACCGGTTCTCAATTCCCATCCCTATAAGGGACCGTTCGATATTTATAGAAAGGACCACCGAAGGAAAATAGGGTGGCTTGTTTGGTGCATATTTTTCCATGTAGCTCTCTCTGTCTCGCCCCCATCGCTATCAGATGGGTCTGACCCAACAAAAATCAGACGCAAAAGATAAAATCCAGTTCGGCGCTGTTTGACAGTGCACGCACGCTTCAGTACGTGTTTAGAAAAAGTGCATCATGTCAGAACAGAACGCCAATAAACTGTTTACCCGGCAAAGCTTTAAAGCATGAGCAAATAATGAACTTTTCTGATTGCGAATACGTGCAGTGTCCTGTGAGTGTAATTCTACCGCTGTATTAACATGTGATGTGAATGTACGTCGAGTTTTACAGTTTTGGGACTTAAAAGCACACTGTGCAGGAATTCAGTTTTATGAGCATAAGAAACAAATGAAAAAAAAAGAAAAGATATGTTTATGTTATGCTATGTTCTCTGTAGTGGACACCAGGACTCAATTGTTTAAAGAATAAAAATGACATGAAATTATATATAGGCAAAAATAATGGCAATATTTGAAAACTGATAATTATTATTATTATTATTTGTTTAAATTACATTGATATCTGAATGTTTGTCAAAACGTAGACTTTCAAACATCAAAATGTAATTTATTCATATGTATTCATGTACAAAATGACACATTGTTTCCTATTGTTTTTTTTGCCAGGAAACGCTTCCAACACGCTTGCCTGTCGCGCGAAAAATAGGCATCGGTTCCATTTCTAGCATGCACGCGTTTCCCACGCCTGAGACGCGCGAGTCACGCAGGCAGTGTGCAAGCTCTAAGGCTTGTTCGACTGCAGCTCTGCGCAGACCGATCGGCGGCTGACTTGAAACAGTGCATGCCGGTTAGAAATTTTGTCCGACTTGATGCAGCGCTGACTCCACGTGACTGTGATGTATGCCATCAAAGTACCGCGAGAGCGATACGAGAGTAGCCGGAGGACTCAGCCAGCGCAGCTTCTCAAGAGCGGCTGCACGAGCTCTGATGATGTCACAGCTGTTCCACGATTCGCCGGATTCACCGCATGACAACGATCACGTGCGTTTCGTGTTTATTCTCACACCTTTAGTTCCACTTAAGCTCACAAATCAGTTTTTTATAACAGTAAAAAGTCTTTTCATGTAGTCGCAATGTTATATTGTGTCATGTTTATCATGTTTATCAAAATAAAACTGATTAAAAAACGTTGATTCCACGTCATTGATTATAGGCTTATTTTGAACTTTATTCTTGTTCAAACAGATGCTGTATGAAGCAGTAAAGTATTGAATGAAAATGTGTCTGAAATATCTGTTTATTTGGCAAGTGTTGCATTTATTTCACTTCAGCTGTGGTATAAGCATGCAAACACCATGTGAGCCGTCACTACGGGAACCAGAAATTGTCAGACGAAGCTGCAAAAATCTCCGTTTGCAGCTCCTCCCCGCCTGCACGCGGCTGTTCTCGCCGATCGGTTGCATCCAGCCGCAGGCGATGTCGAACACACCTCTAATCTGTTAGTCTGGATGCCAGCCCGAACTCCGCCCACAACATTTTTTGGCCGGGAAGTTCGGTCTGGACTCGATTGTCATTGAGGAATAATTATGATCAGTAAAAAAATGATCGGGCCAATCAAATTGCCAGGGCGGGCTTTATACGATGATGGACAGATGATCTGCAGGGACGTAATCATCACGTTATCAAAGAGCGCTTGTCAAAGATGACTGCAGCTGGAGAATTGAGATGTATAGATTCCGCTGTCGCATCTTTTGTAAAATAAATCAACAGCGCATTCATTTTAATAGACAAACAGAGAACTGCAATCAAGGCATTTGTCGATCGGAAAGATATTTTTGCCGTCCTTCCTACATGATTAAAAAGTATTAAAAAGTCTTAAATCAATTTTCTTAAAAATAAGGCCTTAAAAAGTATTAAATTGTCTTAAATTCAGATTGGATAGGTCTTAAATATGTTTGTCATGTCACCGCAAAGATGCAGGCAAAGGCAATCGTTCTGCCAGCCAGGTCCAATATTTTCTACAAGGTAACGTAACCTGTGTTAGAGACACGCGGGTGCGATCGAACAGTGGAGACATGAAAAACATCCGTCATTTTGTTCATACAGGACAACATTCAGTCTGCAAAGTGTTTACTTATATTTGTGTAGGCCTATACTCGCATTAAAACACAGTTTTAAAAGCAAAACATATTTATCCAACCCCTGTCTGTGTGTTGTAACGTCTGTCAGAGTTTGAAGTCTGCCCAGATGAAGAATAGGAAAGACAGTACAAACGAACTGGTAGTTCCACGAGTCCTTTTATAGTTGCTTTCTTTCAGTTAAGCACACTCTTCACATACATGTCGAAAGAGCGGATGTTAACAAGTTAAAGAAAACACTCTGTAAAACGCTACAAAGTGGAAGTAAACGCATTATAATAAAACAAACCCGCGATAGAGCGGTCATCTTCCTCTTTGCGCGAGCATTCTCAATCTCACTGCGCGTGCACGCTCACATAACATCACGCATACAATAACGAACGCCATAGAAGAAGTCATCTTAAAGGCATATCAACATGTCATGAACACTACTGAACACTAGGTGGCCGTTACAGAGTTCCAGCTTTTGGACATTCATCATATCGCATTGGTTTTCATTTCTTGTCCTCAAAACAGGGCACTAATATGTTTATTTTTAAGTGTTTGTAGTATTATTTTATATGGAAATCAATTATTTATAATTCTTATGATGAGAATAAAGTTAGGGTTAATTAAAATTAAGGAAAATAAATATATTGATCTGAAATATAGCAAATTAATTTTAATTTATTAATTAAAAGGTACAATAACCAAACATATCTCAGTCTTTTTTTTCTATATTTTTATTTGTTTAATTAACAAACGAATTATATGAAACTATTATCAGTACACTATAAATAAACTGGTTAAATGCCTTTAGTAAATTAAATCTAAGCCTTTATTAATATACTTTATTATTTAAAACATACAAGGCTTAAGACATTTATAAAAATGCCTTCTATATTTCTTTTCACTCCACTGTACTTCACCACAGGCGACCGCACGTACGCAATTGACAATTGGTTATTGTCATTTCACCATATTTTTGAACAGACAGTGTGTTTACTTGGAAATATTACTGTGTATTTTCAGTTTTAATTTATATTTCCATCGTAAGTTTGGTCTTAAATTTAATTTAGAAGTGGTATTAAAAAGTCTTAAATTTAAATTGGTTATACCTGTAGCCACCCTGATTAAGTTCTGTAGTTGACAACTGCATTCAAAGTAGCTGACTTACTGCGTTGCTCTGATTGGTTGTAGGTTTACTGATTATCCAATTGAGTGCAGAGTTGTTTTTTTTCCTGGTTCAGTTAAGACACGCCTCATAATCAAAGCCATACGGAGGAGTTTCAGACTCATATTCCGACAGCAATATGATTATGACGAAGTCAGGCTACTAATCTGTTAACATGGGAGCCGAAATAAAAACGGACATGCCACGCTTACGAGACGCTTTCGCCACACAGCCAGTGTGTCTCCAGCCTAAGCCCTTGCCATTAAATCTATTGTTTATTCTGAGGCTACACGTTTTTTTTTTTAGGTTTTTAATTATTTTTTAATTTTTTTATGAAAGTGACAGTTTATAAAAAACAACAACTGGAAAATCTCTGGAAATATTCTTTTGTGCCACTCGTCTTCCTTCATGTGAAACGCCAGAGGACGACACTATCTGAAAATATTGCTTTCCAAGCATCGTTATTTTTCATTTTCATAAGGTTAGGGTTAATAATCTTGTATAAGGAAAATTGAGGACTTTGTTCAAGTCCAGTGAACAAATGTTTATGTGAGTTTTATGACCTTATTTCAGTGACTTTAAACCTGTTAATTGAAACAAACAGTTCAAAAGAATGAAAATGATTTAAACTATATGAGGATAACTATAAAACTTTCTAGAGGATATGCAGGTATTATTTAAATATTAATGACTGAAAAAGTACTTCACAAAATTGAGTGAACCCTGATTTTTTTCTGTTGATTATTTTGTCATGAAGTTTTTTAGCAGGCTTTGTCTACCTCGTCTGTTTAGAGAAAACATCACTGGTTCATTCACACTACAGGACACACAGGGGAAAGTGTCTGCAAGACATCATAGTTATGAGACACCTTTTCATACACAGTGAATCAGCGAATGAGAAAGCAAAACCTGAGTATGTGGAGTTGACAAGATATTTCACTTGACTGTATTTTATCTTTTAATTGTTGTGAAATTGTGTAATTACTCACAGGGCTTTTCTGCAGCATCTCACAGCTGGAATGAGTCTCTCGTAGCCCGCTGATGATGAAGTGAACCTCTTTGGGTCGAACTCGTCCAGCACCTTCTTTGAAATCAGCAGTGTGTAGACCAGCACTGTGCACATTGAAGAGGAGAGCTTTCTTCCTGGATCTTCATCTGGACCGAGGTATCTCTGGATTTCATCATATAATGAATTATCTTTCAGCTCAAGTAAGCAGTAAAATAGGTTGACTGAAGCCTCCTCTGAGATTCTCTGGTCTAGTCTTTGTTTAATGTATTCAGTTGTTCGTCTGATGCTCTCTGTGGTGTCTTCAGTGTCTGTCTCATCTTCAGTGTCTGTGATCAGGCCTTTGAGCAGTTTCTGACTGGATTCCAGTGAAATGCCCATCAGAAACCGCAGGAAGAGGTCCAGATGTCCTCTCTTACTCTTCATGGCTTTATCAACAGCCTCTTGCAGTAGCTCATGTAATGTGATATCCTCTTTGGGCTCATGAAAGAAGAACTGAAGCTCCTGCATGTTCTTGTTCAGGTAACAGAGGAACACATGCACTGCAGCAAGAAACTCTTGGACACTCAAATGTGTAAAGCAGAAGATCTTTGACTCATGAAGTCCGTCTTCCTCCTTAAAGATCTCAGCGATCATTCCTGTGAACTCAGAGTCTTCACTCACATCAATACCACATTCTTTCAGATCTTCCTCATAGAACACAACGTTTTCCTCCTTCAGCTGTTCAAACGCTAGCTTGGCCAACTTTAATATAATGTTTCTGTTTGACTGTAAGAGCTTCGTTTGTTGTCTTTCTGTTTTTCTATCGTACTTCTGGTTCTTCATGCTCATCTGTATCTTCAGGAAGTGAATGTACATTTCAGTGAGTGTTGTGCTGATGTTCTCTGTATTGTTTTTGATGAGAATATTGTGAAGGACTTTGGCCGTAATCCAGCAGAAGACGGGAATGTGGCACATGATGTTGAGAGTACGAGACGTCGTAATGTGCGAGATGATTCTGGAGGACACAGTCTCATCTGGGAATCTCTTTCTGAAGTATTCCTTCTTCTGCAGGTCAGTGAATCCTCTCACCTCTGTGAACAAACCCACATGCTCAGGAGGGATCTGATTGGCTGCTGCTGGTCGTGAGGTCACCCAGACGAGAGCTGATGGAAGCAGAGTCCCTTTGACCAGACTTGTAAACAGCACGTCTACAGATGACTCTTTCTCAACGGTGTTTAATGATCTATTATTTTTAAAATCCAAAGGCAACCGACTCTCGTCAAGTCCATCAAATATAAATGCTAGCTTGCATCCCTTATATAACTTTGATTCCTCCAGGTCCTTCAGTTCAGAATAAAATGCCAGCAGAAGCTTATGGAGATTAAACTCTTCATCTTTCATCAAATTAATCTCTCTGAATGGGAGCAGGAACACACAGTCTATATTCTGATTGGCTTTTCCTTCAGCCCAGTCCAGGATGAACTTCTGCACAGAGACAGTTTTTCCAATGCCAGCGATGCCCTTTGTCAGCACAGTCTTTTTCTCATCGGTTTTCTTCAATTTGGTAAAAATATCATTGCATTTGATTGGTTTGTCCTGTGTTTGTTTGTTCTTGAAAGCATCATCAATCTGCAGAACCTCATGTTCCTGATTGACCTTTTCCATATCTCCCTCTGTGATGAACAGGTCTGTGTAAACCGCTTTGAGATCTGCTGTAGTTTTCCTGTTGCCCTCAGAAATACATTTAGCTTTCTCCCGCATGCTGGTTTTGTGTTTTTGCAAAAACTTTTGCAAATCCTCTGTTTTAAAAATAACGTAAGCAAATTAAATTACAGGCAAAAAGAGTTTTATTTTTAGCCCACACTTTTTATTATGTGCCTTTACTATGTACTAACATTTAATACAAGACTATGGATTTACTGTGACTACACTTTGTTCTGGCCGATTCCCACATTTACTGCTAATGAGCTGAGTTATGGGTTTGCTGAAGGGTTAGGATTATAGGGGTTAGAGTTAGCTTTTGGGTCAAGGGTTGGGTTACAGTTAGGGCTAAAGTTAACTGTAACTACAAATGTGAATTAAACGCCCCACAACTTTATCAAAAGTTTTTGACAGTTTTCTGAATACAAAATACATCCAACATGTCTAAATCCTTTAAGACCTCTATAGGGAAGAAATGATGGTTGCACCTTCTAATTGTTTCTCTGTTTTCTCCTTCGCCAAGGTTTTTTGTGGCTCTGTGAGGAAAGAGAAAATGAGAACATTTATACAAATGAAAAGAGACAATAGATACAGTTACACAGAAGAATAAATTGACAAGTACCTACAGCATTTCTGAACAATATGGCTACACACTAAACTTCCTTATGAATAGGATTCACAGCAAGCATTATTTCATAGATGATTGTTAATAGTGTGCCTCAGAAAGTCCTGTTACTATATTATATAATTATATTATATTTTTACTATATAAATTATGTTATGGTCATTATTGTATATACACTACATTACCATTTCCTGCAGTGTTTGAGCTGTAGTTGAAGGTCACTGTGCTGATGTTGTTTCCAGCGAGTACAGGAGCGTTTACAGTTGCTCCTGTTTCAGCTTTCACATCAACACTGCTGCTCATCTGGACTGGAATACAGAAAGAGAGATTAATTACAGTGCTTAAATCACAACTTTAACATTTCTGATATTATTTTTCTTTTATCACTATTACCTCCTTTTTTGTTGTCAGAAGCCATTGTCCTTTACCGACTTACTGCTGTTGGACAAGAACACAAATGTCTTTAATGAATTGTATGTTATCAGACACTTTCCAAAAATACAAAAAAAGAGTATAAGTCCTGTCAATCAATCGATTTAAAAATATACTAATTATTATTATTATTGGTCATTTTTTAGGTAATCGCGATAAACGGTAAAGTTTTAAATATATTTTGATATCGTAATACTTTACATTAAATCTCCAAAATAATATAGAAACAGCATAAAAACATGAATATTTGCACAGATATTGCTGTGGCTTTAGATTTGCAAGAGGCCTATAGGTAGATAATCTTCAGGATATGTGGCCACATGAAAATGACAAAGGACCAACAAATATAAGTGGGGTTTGTATTTATTCCTTATAATTAGTTAGGAGTTTATGTTTCTTTTACTGTTTATAGGGCAGAAGACTCACAATAAAACAAAATACAGTGCCAGTATATCTTTGGATCACACAGCAAATTGTTCACCCCAAAATAAAGGAAATATAAAAGTACAATTTGTCGCCTCTTATTGTGTGCAATGATAAAGAACAATGCAAATAAGGCAACATCACCAATAACAATAATACGGTAGTGGTACTTCTGGAAAGAAAACAAAACATCTTAGAACTGCATAAACAAGTTAGACTGAAATAACACTCACTAAATACACCTGAAATGACATAAACATACAACTACCCTGTGGTGTAGTCTGATAGGCAGGTATACGCCATGTTTTGAATGAATAAACTAGTGGACTAGTGTCTGTGAATATTAAAGCTCAAAGAGACTGCAGTTGTTTTACGCGTCTCTGGAAATGAGCACTCAATGCGGCTCTACTACACACACACTGAAGCGTAGCAAACGTGACGCTCGTGGTGTTTTCAGCTTTTCACTGTATGAGGACATGATGTAGGCTTGTTTACACATGCGATCAAGCAAAACTTATGTACTCCCGCTATAAACATTCACCACCCCAGAAATGATCCCTGACCCTGCTTGCCACCCCGTGATTTGTTTTCTAGATCTGCCCCTGCCTCAAGTGCAAATTTCATCATTCAACTTCAGATTTGTATTTTACAAGTTTTCGCATTGGAGCTGTGAGTGTAAATTTTAGTGTACAAGTACAAATATTTATTGTACAAGTTCTCAAATTCACATCTACGTGCTCTCGAGTTTTGCTCTACCTTCATCCTCTCGTGCCACACATCCATTTTCTCACGCAAAGAAAAATCGCAGAGCAAATAGGACACTGAGACCTACAGACTACAGAGCAGGTTACTGTTGATGAAACAAATATCAGCTCTCAGGTTATGTCCATTTTATTACGCAATTCAGACAAAAAAATACCGTTTTGGAGCTTACAGCCTTAATGTGACGTGACAGATCGCTGCACTTCAGTTCAGGTAAACCGATCATCTGTTACTTTTTATAAAGAAACACAACTTACACAACTTCGCCTCTTACATAATATCGATCAATCAGTGTTTTTCAACCCCGGAAAGAGGTCAATAAAACAGCAGGAGAACAATTATGTCCCAGAGCGTTACATTTACCTCAGGAAAGCCATTTAATGACCTGCACGTTATTGGCTAGAAAAATAGCAGGAATATTTTGCTAAATATGTGCACTATATTACATATTTATTATGTTTACTTATCATTACTTGTTATTGTAATGAAAACCGCATTATATTTCATTTCTCTGTTTACAGCATTATGTGAGATATATTTTTTCTTGAGAAAAATTAACATGCAGGCTATTTACTGTAGCCTACCTAATATTTATCCAAATGAGTTAATATTGAATCAAGATTGAAATCAAATCCAAGAATTCAATTGAAATACCATGTAAAAATTGTTTACGAAATGTTTTGACAATCACAATTACACATTGTGATGCAAGTTGTTGTTTTTTTTAGATACCCCCAATCTCTTGTGCAATTAAAGTATTGTGCTAATACGTGGTACACCGTGCTAAAAGCTCAATCAATTAATCACAGTGTAGCAGTATGGGTTATGACCCCTCCTACTTGTTTGTGGTTTGGCCAATGGCCTGTCACCTGTTGCGTATAAGAGCACAAACTACCAGTTTATTGATGTGTGTCATTTTCTGGGGCTGTGACGTCACCCTCGCGCCCTGCTGCTTTCCTGGCCGGACTGCACTGTTGAATGGGTTGCCCGTAAACACCGCTGAAGCTGCTATCTAATGGCTGTGATGTCTACTGGGTGTGGGTGCTTCCCATAGAGTCAGGTGTGGACTATTGAGACAGTGTACGACCTATCTGCGTTCCGGCCAATGAGTTTTGTCAGAGACATTTGGCTCTATCCACCGCATAGTTTGCGATGTGATCCATGTTTTACTGCACGCGTTGAGGGAAATAGCGGCGTTCCGAATGAGTATTACATGCTGTGCCTCATCCTAAAGTGCTGATTGCTCCAACGTCCTCCTTCATCAACGACTGCTGTTCTGTTTCCACTGATTTCCCCGCGTCTTGCACGGGACTGAAACGTTTCTCATGACTTTATTTTTAAAGTGAACTTTCTGGGCTTAGGCTCAGTAAGGAAGTGTGATATGCTGTGATATTGGTTTCCATGTTCGAGTATGTTTTGAATCTGTATTTTTATTTCAATTGTGACCAGTGAATTAATGTGTGGCTTGCAAACACTGTTTGCTTAAGTCAAACTGCCTAATTTATTGGATTATTTCATTTAGTGATTTTTTTTTTATTTGAGTTTATCTTTTGTTTTCTTTGCGTTTTTGATTGTGGTGACTGGATGGTGACCAAATAGTTGGTCCCTTCTGGGCATTACATTAATTTGTTGTATTTTGTTTTCTGTGCATATCAATGCTCTCTCTTACTGTCTCCTCTTCATTTGTCGGCAGGACCTGGGCACCCGGGGGCCAGACGAGTGATCTTTTGGTGGTGGCATCCTCACTGTGTGTCGTGGTCTTCTCTGACATGAGTTGCAGAGTGTGTGCTTGTGTGTGTGTGTGCACTGTGAAAAGAGTGATTTTTCTAAGGGTGATATCTTGAGACTGCCCCTGTTGGTAAGCCCAGGTTCCTCTGCTGCCAACGATAGGATTTAACAAAGAGATGAGAGTGATTGCTGGCCAACACCTTTTAAAATTATTGTGTCTTAACAACTAATAAACTTTTGTACGACTACCATTGTCTCTGATTCATCCATGGTTAGGATCTGCGTGTGCCTTCTGAGTAGAGGTTGTTAAATTCTTGGGGTGAAATTCCTCAGGTGGCGTAGTCGGAGATAGTATCAAATCCATATATAATAGAGCTGCCCAAAACACATTTAGCCACAACAGCATGAACAATTGATAACGGCACATGCCCACTACCAACATCCGTCGCCATGATTTTTGGAAGGATTATCGTGAGAGGAAAAAATTACGTTTTAGACGCGTAACATTGGCTAATATAAACGTATATTATTACTATATATTTATACGACAGGGCCGTTGAATGCTTGAATCAGATTGGCTGATGAACGTTCTAAGGTGTGTAATTATTGTCATGGAAACGCACAGGTAAAGTAGTTCCGGCAGGTCTCGACCGCATTACAGTTCCATATCACTTCGCATAGCTATCTGTAATAACCGAAAATACAATTCATAACCAGAAAAAAACGTGCAGCTCCATTCGCTTGATCTGCAATTTTCGATGTCTAACTTCACAATCAATGGACACAAATAAATAAAGTAGTCCTATATATAATCAATAGAAAATTAAACTGAATATATAAATAAATTGATACTGCTGCACAGGTTTTTGTAATTATTGCAGATAATTTAAAGGTGCCCTAGAATGTGAAATTGAATTTATTTTGGCATAGTTAAATAACAAGAGTTCAGACATACAGTGAGTCTCAAACATCATTGTTTTCTCCTTCTTACTTAAATCTCGTTTTTGAAAAACACCCCTATAAAACAGGCGAATCTCCACATAATACCGAATGTTACGTAACAGTCGGGATCATAAATATGTACGACTCCAAACATTTGCATATGCCAGCCCATGTTCAGTGACAGACGAGAAGGAGCTGCGCAGCCGAAGCATGGCAGTTTCTCAGTGTTTGGATGTACACATGAACACAAAAGTATATTTAATTCCTTCATCCGAGCCTCTGAAGAAACAATGGGTCAATTTTATTTTATACACCAATTGGCTTCATCACTGTCTCCTCTCCACCAGAAAGCTGGTGTGTGGTGAGCGTTCTGGCGCAATATGGCTGCCGTCGCATCATCCAGGTGGATGCTGCACATTGGTGGTGGTTGAGGAGATCCCCCCCTTCTATGTGAAGCGCTTTGAGTGTCCAGAAAAGCGCTATATAAATGTAACGAATTATTATTATTATTATTACTAGCCTTTAGCCCGCTAGCATTCCACGCGTGCCCTCTCGCCTACTGGTCGTCTCATTTTATACCCGTTTCACTGAATCCTGGTTATTTCCGGCATTTCAGTCCTAAATTAGTGGTGATAGTTGTAGTATCACTACTAATTTACTGTTTATCTGTTATAATGGCGAACATATCAGATGCGTGTCTAACATTACCTCTGAGTGCAGGTGAGGACACGTTCGAGCTCTTCACGGTGAAGCAGGAGCTGGAATACGTCGAGAAACAGATCCGTGGTCTGCTGGTGAAGCAAGCCGAGCTGTTGGATCGGCGCTCAACGCTTGAAGCATCGCGCGCCGATGCTCACAAATCAGTGGTTAGTAACGTTAACTCTTTGAGCCCGACTTCCTCTACTCCGTATGTCACTCTGCCCAGGACGCGATCATCTCGGGCTTCATTCACTCCGGCACCGAAACAGCAACATGGACCATGGATCACACAGCGGAAGACACGAGCCAGGACCAGAGCTGCCTCTCCGCCCCTCCCGGTCTTCGAGATCTCCACCAGGAACCGCTTCTCCCCTCTTCGCGAGCCGGAACGCGACGACGCCGTGATCATCGGCACATCCATGGTCCGTCATGTCCGCGCTACTACTTCGGGGAAAGGTAAAGTGCGCACTCACTGCTTTCCTGGTGCTCGTGTTCTTGATGTCGCTGCACAGGTTCCCGAGATCCTGAACGGGGACGAGCGCGTCGGAGCTGTTGTGCTGCACGCGGGAGCGAACGACATTAGGCTGCGGCAGACGGAGGTTCTGAAGAAGGACTACAGGAGCCTGATCGAGACGGTACGCAGCACAGCGCCTAAAGCAGCGATCATCGTGTCCGGACCGCTTCCCACGTACAGACAAGGCCAGGAAAGGTTCAGTAGACTATTTGCATTAAATGAATGGTTAATGTCATTGTGTAATGAACAGGGGCTGCACTTTGTAAATAACTGGCATCTGTTTTGGGAGAGACCCAGGATGTACCGTGCAGATGGATTCCATCCCAGCCGAATCGGAGCGGCTGTGCTGTCGGACAACATCTCCAAGACGCTACGCACCAGATGACTAGTAAGTCAAAGTCCAAATCACAGCCTTTGCGGTCCAAACTTAACTAATATGCATAGTGTGGAACATTACATAGAAACTGTGTCTATTCCTCGTTTAGTGAAGCCAAATAATAAAACTAGTGTAGGATCTAGCAAAAATCTTATTGTAATCAAACCAGAAAATCTAAATATCAGTGAACAAAAACAATTTCTAAAGCTAGGTCTTCTAAACATTAGATCGCTCACACCTAAGGCGGTTATTGTAAATGAAATGGTCACAGATAATAACTTCGATGTTCTGTGCCTTACTGAAACCTGGCTTAAACCAAATGAGTATTTCGGTCTAAACGAATCTACTCCGCCAGGATACTGTTATAAACATGAGCCTCGCCTGATCGGTCGTGGCGGCGGTGTTGCAACAATCTATAAAGATATTTTTAATATTACTCAGAAAACAGGTCACAGGTTTAATTCATTTGAAGTACTTGTGCTAAATGTTACGCTCTTAGATGTAAGAAGGAAATCCATATTATCTCTAGCCTTGGCTACTGTATATAGACCTCCAGGGCCTTATGCTGAATTCCTAAAAGAGTTTGCAGACTTTCTCTCAGATCTATTGGTGAACGTCGATAAAGCAATAATTGCTGGAGATTTTAACATACACGTAGATAATACAAATGATGCTTTAGGGGCTGCGTTTACAGATTTATTAAACTCCTTTGGGGTCAAACAAAACGTCAGTGGTCCCACTCACCGTCTAAATCATACACTAGATTTAATTATATCATATGGAACCGATCCAACTGATATTGATATTATACCGCAAAGCGATGATGTCTCTGATCATTACATGGTGACTTGCATAATACGTACTGCTGAAATATGTCATGTTGCGCCACGTTATAGACCAGGCAGAACAATCCTTCCAACCACTATAGATGGATTCTCAAATAGCTTACCTGATCTATCTAAGCTGCTAAGTGAACCCAAACAAACAGATGAATTAGAGGAAATGACTAGCAGTTTAAGCACCATTTTTACTAGTACATTAGATATTGTTGCACCAATTAGATTAAAAAAGGTTAGAGAGAAAATTAAAGCACCATGGTACAACAGTGCTACGCACGCTATCAAGAGAGAAACTCGCAACTTAGAGCGTAAATGGAAACAAACTAATTTAGAGGTCTTTAGAATCGCGTGGAAAGACAGTATGTCACGTTATAAAAAGGCCCTAAAAACAGCCAGGGCTGAGCATCTCCACAAACTAATCGAAAATAACCAAAATAATCCAAGGTTTTTATTTAACACCGTGGCTAGACTAACAAATAAACAGACATCACCAGAGCAAAATATACCGTTACAGTTTAGTAGTAATGATTTTATGAATTACTTCAATGAGAAAATAGAAAGCATCCGAAACACAATTATAAATGTACAATCCTCTATGGTGTCTTATGATTCAGCTTCAATTATGGCCCCTCTAGAACAACTAAACCGCTTTACAACGATAGGACAGGAGGAGCTAAATAAACTTATCATTGCATCTAAACCAACAACTTGTTTATTAGATCCAATACCCACTAAACTACTGAAAGAACTATTACCTGTAGTGGAAGAGCCTCTCCTCAATATTATTAACTCGTCTTTATCTTTAGGTCATGTCCCAAAAATATTCAAGCTGGCAGTAATAAAACCGCTCATTAAGAAACCGCAATTAGATACAAATAACTTGGCAAATTACAGACCCATTTCAAATCTTCCATTTATGTCCAAAATACTAGAAAAAGTTGTGTCCGCTCAATTGTGCTCTTTTCTGCAAGAAAATGATATCTATGAAAAATTCCAGTCAGGATTCAGACCGCATCATAGTACAGAAACTGCGCTAGTTAAAATTACAAATGATTTACTTTTAGCTTCTGACCAAGGCTGTATCTCAATACTAGTCCTACTTGATCTCAGCGCTGCGTTCGACACTATAGATCATAAAATACTCTTGGATCGACTACAAAACTACACTGGTGTTCAGGGACAGGCATTAAGCTGGTTTAGATCGTACTTATCGGACCGTTATCATTTCGTCTGTTTAAATGGGAAAAAATCAAAGATAACGTCAGTAGACTATGGAGTACCGCAAGGATCGGTTTTAGGCCCTCAGCTATTCTCAATATATATGCTGCCACTTGGTAATATTATAAGAAAACATGGAATTAATTTCCACTGTTACGCTGACGACACTCAATTATATATTTCATCGCGACAAGATGAAAACACTAACTCATCTAAATTGACAGAGTGTCTCAAAGATATAAAATGCTGGATGACGCGTAATTTCTTGCTATTAAATTCAGATAAAACGGAGGTATTACTTATTGGTCCAAAAAACTACTCACAAAACCTCTTACAATACAACTTTAATATAGACGGATGTCCTGTTACTTTATCCACTACAGTAAAAGACCTGGGTGTTATACTAGACCGCAACTTGTCTTTTGAAAATCATATTTCATATGTTACAAGAACAGCCTTTTTCCACCTTAGAAACATTGCTAAGCTGCGTAACATGCTATCTATCTCTGATGCAGAAAAATTAGTTCACGCATTCATGACCTCGAGACTAGATTACTGTAATGCTTTATTAGCCGGTTGCCCTGCATCCTCAATAAACAAGCTACAGTTAGTACAAAATGCAGCTGCTAGAGTTCTTACTAGATCAAGAAAATATGATCATATAACACCGATTTTATCATCTCTACACTGGTTACCTATTAAGTTCCGCATCAACTACAAAATACTGCTACTAACCTATAAAGCCCTAAATGGTTTAGCACCTATGTACTTAACGGACCTTCTTTCGCCCTACAATCCACCGCGTTCCTTAAGATCACTAAATTCAAGGCTTCTGGTCATTCCTAGGATATCGAAGTCCACTAAAGGAGGGAGGGCGTTCTCGCATTTAGCTCCAAAACTCTGGAATGGCCTTCCCGATACGGCCCGAGGCTCTGACTCGCTGACACAGTTTAAAACTAGTTTAAAGACGCATCTCTTTAGTCAAGCATTCACATAATACTTACTTTTTAGTCCTCTGTTATGCCATATGGAACCGTTTGCCACTGAAACGCATTTCCGCGACAGTGGGGCTCGACAGCCTTAGTCAAACGGGTCGGCGCGTATGGTTGGGTTACGGAGAGTTTGTGAGATAGTGGTTTTCTAACACCGACTCCCGTATAACGGAAATCATTATGAACATCAGCTATGCTAATTATTTCCCATCTGCCTTTCTGCTGTTATCTCGGGACACTTGTCCCGAGAAAAATGGCGTTCGTCAGGTCCAGTTTTGTGTCCAGCCTCTCACGGGGATTCGGATGCCCCAACGCCTGCGATGAGAGGACCAACGCCTGTGAGGAGACGACTCAACGCCTGCGATATGTTATGGCGCCGTTTTATGCATAAACAATATTTACATTTATTATTTATATATAAACAATATGAATGTAAGCCAGAGGAGAACTGGCCCCCGACTGAGCCTGGGTTCTCCCAAGGTTTTTTCTCCATCCAATCTGATGGAGTTTTGGTTCCTTGCCACTGTCGCCTTGCTTTTGGCTTGCTTTGAGCTTGCTCAGTTGGGGTTATTTAGTGTTTAGCAATATTATTGATCTGTGTTGTACTACTTTCATGTTATCACTGTGAAGCTGCTTTGATACAATCTGTATTGTGAAAAGCGCTATATAAATAAATTTGACTTGACTTGACTTGACTATAATAGCTGTAGTAGAGAGAGTTCGCATGTAATACATAGCTATTTCATATGCAAGCATGTCAGCCAATCACAGCAGAGGCCGGTTACACACAGCAGACACGCCCCTTCAAACAGAGCGTTCACAGCAGAGGCTAAATCAGGCTAGGAAAAATGCCTTTTAGTTCTAAATTATGACTATTTTTGGTCTAAAAAACATACTTACATTATAAGGGCAACCCAGGAAACATTATAAAATAATTTAAAAAACCATTCTAGGGCACCTTTAACAAATAAATAATTATTGATAGGCATATACTTGCCTATCCTTATACTTTCATTTTTTAGAAAAAAAAAAAAAAGAATGAACGAATTGAATTAATAAATGAATCATAATATTAACACACGTGCTTTTCTTTCTCTCTCGCTCTCTCTCCGTTTCTCTAAAATTATGTTTTGTAATTAGCAACGGAGGCATGGGATTAGATGCGTGAGAAATTAATCCTTCATAAAAGATAATTTTTGCTAAAATATGTAATGGAAACGCACCTAGTGTTCACACACTTACTCACGTCACACAACCATATTCTCACAAAGTGAAAAATCACAGAGCAAAGACACTGACACCGACAGACGAGACAGAGTAGGGTACTATGATATGAAAATGAGCTTTCAAATTCTGTCAATTTTATTACAAAATTCAAACTAAAAATACCACTCCTTACCAAGCTTAACTCAAAAGTTGGCAGCGCTGTTAGTGCTGAGCAATAAAAAAAACTGTATAAACAATGTGTCAATGCTGTTTATTAAGTCTAGATCAATGTGAATAGATACATGACACTTTTAAATCTATATCTATCATTATATTTTATAAAGTAGTATTTACTAACCATGAATAATAACGATGTGGTGTTGCTCGTTCCTCCACTGAACTTGAACTGTCTTGAGCAGAAGTTACTTTGAAACTCCTTTAAACGTGTATTTCCGTAAAGGACTGTGGAGTTATTTTCTTCTGAACTTAAACCTGTTCAACCAGAACTTTTCCAGTAAACTAATATAACCAGTTTGTCAAAAGGAGTTGTGACTTTTTTCTTTAAATGCCTGTATTTCCTTCTAAGCTTTTTGCTGTTGTTCTCCTTTTTTTGTGTGTGTGTGTCCTGATTTCACAGTGCTCTTGTGTCTTCTGTGATTGGACAGCTATCCGCTCGTGAAAAGTCCAGGTGAAAGTGGCCATCAAATATTTGATTGAACTATATGCCAACTGAAGTAAAGTCAGCATCTCAGGGCCCTTAGATGTGGGAAAGTTCAACTTGCAAAAATCATATAAGGCCAAGACACTCGAGAATTTAGAAGAAATAAGAGCATTTATTCATGGCTATAACATCTTTATAAGCACTCATATATCCGCAAGTGTGTGTGAGAATCACAAGGAGAAGAGTGAGAGGAGTTTAACCACACAGGAGTGTGAATGCAATCTAGCATAGTTTCCACTGACGCATATGTTGACTGAAGTCTTCTCTTTAAGGAAGAAGGAGTGTGTAGCATGCAGTGGTGGAATGTAACGAAGTACAAATACTTTGTTACTTTACTTAAGTACATTTTTCACGTATCTGTACTTTACTTAAGTAGAATAAATAATGCATACTTTTTACTTTTACTTCGTTACATTTTGCAGCAATAATTATACTTTCTACTCCACTACATTTACAACTTCTGTTACATTTTCATTACATTTTCTGATCAGTTTTTCCCCTGCCAAAACGTAATCTGACCGTCCGTTCGTTACACGTTTGTCTCACCAGTGACGTTTGGTTGCCATATAGATACATAAACTAAATGCGCCTCGCACGCAGTGTGTTTATCGTGCAATTTATATGCAAAAATTTGTTTTTACGTGCATAGGAAACACACCGTGTGTAATATAAGTTTGGTTAGGATTATGGCAAGCTAAGAGATTCAGAATTACACCATAAATTAATCGCGTTTACTGCCAAACATAGTAAGTTAGTAAGGATATGCATGGTTTATATTGCCTAATTGCAAGCTTGTTTCAGAAATTGTGACGACATTTTTTTCCATCATTATTGAACATCATTATAGGAGTATTAGGTTGAATGAGTTAGAATTAAATGTTTTATTAATCATTAGAAAATAGTCATTAAGAAAATCAATTGTTATGCAAGTACTTTTACTTTTAATACTTAACGTATATTTAAAATTAGGTACTTTTTACTTAAGTATGGTTGTCATTGTGTTACTTCTACTTTAACTAAAGTAAATATTTATCTGGTTATTTGTACTTTTACTTAAGTACTGAGATTCAGTACTTCCTCCACCACTGGTAGCATGAGATATACTTTCAGTTTTAAACATGAACACACGTTTCTCTACCTTGTAAGGATAATGTTAAGCTCCTTTGGTCAGCATATAAATGCGGATCCTTTTGACGAATGATTCTGTGATTTGGGGAGAAAAGTATAATAACTAGTCTAGACTTGTGGCAGGGCTGCCAACTCTCAGGCATTCAGTGCGAGACTCACACTATTGACAGTGTTCACACACTTACTCACGTCACACAACCATATTCTCACACACTGAAAAATCACAGAGCAAAGACACTGACACCGACAGACGACACAGAGCAGGGTACTGTGATATGAAACAAAGTCTCGACTTTCACATTCTGTCAATCTTATTACAAAATTAAAACAAAAAATACTGTTTTGCGCTCCATAATTCTCACAACAAGCTAAACTCAAAAGTTGCCAGCCCTGCTAGTACTAAACTAAAATGGTTAGCATTTCCTTTTGTATACAGTTGTGTGATTTATTAGTCAAATTAATAAATTCATCAAATAAAATAATAAAGCTTACTTTGACTGATAACATTATTTATTTTTCTAAGATTTCTATAGATATCACAATATATTTTTATCATGAACTATTTTGGCCACGACAATCGTGTACTGAAAAATCTGATATTGTGACTGTCCTAATCTAAATGAGTTGTAATAAAGGTTGAGAGATGAATATGGTTATCTATGAAGAGAGAACAGAGAAATATGAGGATTCAGAAAGCTGTTGTTTAAATCTGTAAAAAAAAAAAAACCCTACAAACACACTTTTATATCTATCATTATGTTTTATAAAGTAGTATTATAGTATAGTAGGAGTATTATTATAGAAGTAGAAGTATTATAGTAGTAGTATTATATTTACTAACCATGAATAATGACGATGTGGTGTTGCTCGTTCCTCCACTGAACTTGAACTGTCTTGAGCAGAAGTTACTTTGAAACTCCTTTAAACGTGTATTTCCGTAAAGGACTGTGGAGTTATTTTCTTCTGAACTTAAACCTGTTCAACCAGAACTTTTCCAGTAAACTAATATAACCAGTTTGTCAAAAGGAGTTGTGACTTTTTTCCTTAAATGCCTTCCAAGTGTTTTGCTGTTGTTCTTGTTTGTGTGTGTGTGTGTGTGTGTGTGTGTGTGTGTGTGTGTGTGTGTGTGTGTGTGTGTGTGTGTGTGTCCTGATTTCACAGTCCTCTGAGACTCTAGGGGTCTGTTTACAGCGGGACACTTCATGCGTCTTCTGTGATTGGACAGCTATCCGCTCATGAAAAGTCCAGGTGAAAGTGGCCATCAAAATTTGATTGAACTATATGCCAACTGGAGTAAAGTCAGCATCTCAGGGCCCTTAGATGTGGGAAAGTTCAACTTGCAAAAATCATATAAGGCCAAGACACTCGAGAATTTAGAAGAAATAAAAGCTATCCGCACAGCAAGTGTGTGTGAGGATCACATGCCAAGGACATGTAGAAGAGTGAGAGGAGTTTAACCACACAGGAGTGTGAATGCAATCTAGCATAGTTTCCACTGACGCATATGTTGACTGAAGTATTCTCTTTAAGGAAGGAGGATTGTGTAGCATGAGATATACAGGGCCGGCGATTGCTATAGGCGAAATAGGCGGTTGCCAAATGTGTTGGGGGCGCCGCAGGTGCGCTCTAGTGTCGCCCTTGACCTACTTCACATTCTCTGCTACTCCCCATTAATCGAGAATGAGAAGCGAAAAAGAAAATGTTTAATACGAGCACGCAGTAGTACGGATGAACCCAGGACTTAAATGAGAGGGCGAATCGGCGAAATGTAAGTTTATTTTATAATAAAATGATGAAGACCATTTATGCATTTTTTATATTTAAAACATGTAAAACATATGCGTTAGCACATCGCCTTGGCTGCAGCAGGGTTCGTTTTCAAAATGTAAATGTAAGAAACTTATCCAAGATGATTATGACGATGTGTACTATTATTTAACTGAAGTTATGATTACAAATGCCTTTAATTTGAAGTATTTTTATCCGTCCGGATGATAGAATTGACGTCATTACGTGATGATGTAAAAGAACTGGTGAACCGTTTTTGAACCGGTTCATTAAAACGAACTGTCCGAAAGAACCGGTTCGCGGAAAAGAACCGGACTTCCCATCACTAGAAGACGATCGCAAACTTTCAATTTCGATTTGTTCTTCTTCTCTTGTTCATTGACTATTGAGAAACCAGCTTTAGGAGCATTAGCGCCACCACAGCTCAACTGGCGAGAAACAGAACTGCGAGTTTATCTCTCACAACTCGGACTCTATAACTCATCATATCTCATAATTCTGAGAACGTACAAATTGTGAGATAAAAGTCACAAGTACATTTTTTAAATAGCTAGTTAGTTTCAGTCCCGTTTCTGTGGATGAACAGCATATGTATATTGTACAACAATGGAATCAAGTACATTTTGCCCAAAAGACAAATAAGGGCAGAAAATAAATGAACAGCTGTCTCTGGCTGTAAAAGTGAATTCTGCATAATAGGTGCCCATTAAATACAAAAGTGAAGTCAATATTTTCTGATTCTTAAGGTTCCCAATACTGGAAACAGAACTCCAGAAAAATCTGCCATCTCTGAATATGCTAAAGCAAACTAATACAACAGATATGAGTCTTGGCCATGAACTTATTCACTATGATTTAATTATAAGACTATTTAATCAACAGATATGTAACTTTACAACAAGAGAATGTATCTTAGGTTGACACTATTCTGGAGTATAATATTCAGAAAGGTGTTCAATCATTTGTGCATACAGTATACACCATATGAACACATCTTGAATCGTTTCTTTCCTGATCCTTCATTTAAGTCAGTAATTCTCAAAGTGTGGTCCGCCATCGCCCCCTAGTGGTCCGCGAAAAGATGACCTAAACTAGGCAAGTGTTTACAAAATTGTCACTTTTTCGCACGTACCAGTGTGATCAGTCTTCTTGGCTGATCCCTGGAGCATACGATCACACCGGTGTGATTAGAACGGTCAGTGCATCACATGATCAACTGCTAAATTCAAATTGTGCTTCCCCGCGTTGGCTGGCGCTGAGCCAGAGACGGGCGCACTCAGTGCTGCTGTCATATTCACGGACGCAATTTTCTATGGCAGGGGTCGGCAGCCCCCTAAACGTCTGCCTAGCCCCCCTAAAAATTTGTGATTAATGTAGGCTAGGAATTCATGTTCGCTTCAGTCTTGATTTAATCAGATTTGCGCGTTCTTCATCCTCAATCCGCAGCGGTTCAGAGCAGAGGGCACGTCAGAAACAGAGGACAGTGTGTGTGTGTGTGTGTTCATCTCGACGTGCACGGTCAAGTGCGATGTAAGTAGCTAAACTTAACATTTCATATTTGACATTTTTTAGGTCATAAATGTTAAACGAATGACAAAAAATAATCAGGCAAACTAATATAGTTTTGTCTAATTTCGCCATTTTGAACTGAAAAATAGTAAATAATAAATAGTAACGTGACATGTAATCATAGGCGGAGTTTCACTTTTGTGCGTGGGGGGGCACCTACCGGCAGACCAGAGCTAAGATTTTTTTATATGGGCTACCATATTTAAAACATGTATATATCATACCATTTACATTTAAAATACATTTACAATGAATGAACAAGGACTGCTATACTAAGAAAGAATAGCGTTAAAAAAAAACACACTTACCTAATGCAGAAGAAGCCGCCTCTTTTTCCGCGTTGCATAGATGTCCACTATCTTTTCTTCTGATAAATTTGCAGTCAAGTCGTTCTCTATATGCAGTAGGGAAAGATTCGAGAATCTGTCCTGAGCCACTGCAGATCGGAGCCAGTTTCTGATTCTTCTCATAACTGAGAAACTTCTTTCTGACGTAGCAGAGCCAACTGGCAGTGTGAGTGCAAGCTGCAGCAGACGGTAAAAGTTTGGATATCTATCCTTCCGTACTTCATCTTGAAGTTTTTTTAGGGTGATCGGCGATGCGATTGCACATTTCACAAGATCCATTTCAGCTGCCACAAGCTGAGGGTGAATCTTAAAGCTGCTCGCATACATGCTTAGTAAAGGACCGATGCCGTTCTTGTCACAATTTAATACAGCATCACATGCCACACTCAGGGCCATTGCTTCAGGGGAAAATCGCCTGTCCAATTCAGCCAGCATAGTGTCTAAAACAGGGAGATACAAATGACATTTAAATGTCTGTGATTCTGATGCCCATTGCGTCTCATTTTCATCACGCTGTCCAAGTGTGGTTGGTACAAAGTACTGCGAAAGCTCGGGAGGTTGTCGCGAAGTTCTTTTTCGTTTTCCTGCAATTTGGGGGGCACTCTCTGCACAAAAACCAGCGACATCTTCACAAAACGTTTTCACCTGCTTCCACATTGCCTCCCATGAACTCTCCTCTCTGCTGCGCTGGAGATGTGTTATCAGACTATTGACTGCTGAGGCCGCATCAGCCATGGTTATACTTGCACCTTGCAGACGTTTGTGTGTTACATGTACAACTCTGAGAACTTCCTCGAGAACAATTAAGGACGTAATGAATCGGAGACTTGTCATGTGATTATACAACCCACTTGCATCCACAGACCACTTTTCTCCCTCTTCTTCCATCTCTTTCAAGCAGCAAGTGCATATTGTGATTTGACAGCATAAACACACCTATATTTGCAAGCCCATCGTGTATCACTTTGCTGTACTAGCTCTTTTGGTTTAAGAGCCAGTGTTTTCTGCATCATGAGAAATCTGCAATGGTTGCTTGGCTCTGCAAACAAGGAGTATAGTTTGTCAATGACATTTAGACACGTTTTAATGTCTATGTTCACTGTGCATGATTCAACAAGTACGAGATTTAGTTTATGTGCCATACAATGCACATACACAGCAAAGGGGAATTCCTCTCTTATCCGTTGCTGAACTCCACTCAAATGCCCCGACATTACAGCGGCTCCATCATATGCTTGCGCAATTATGGGAATGTCCTTCAGCCCACACGACTGCAATCCTTCTTTAATGCCAGAAACAATCCCTGCAGCATCACGAGCATTCGAACAGTCAACAAAGCAAATAAATCGCTCCTTGATCTGAAGTCCCTCTGAGTATCTAATGCAAACAGAAAGTTGCTCAGTCTTTGATGACTTTGCTTCATCAGCAATAACAGCAAGAAAACCAGTCTCGTGTACTTTTTTGGAAATTTCTTCACGAATGAGGTCTGCACACAATGCAATTATTTCATTCTGAAAGTCTCGGCTTGTACAGTTAAAATATTTGGACTGCATGGATTCGAAATCAGGGTCGTATTTTGAAAACAAATCACAAATACTTAAATAATTCCCCCTTGCTTCTGCATCCGTATCTTCACGATGTCCGCGGAAAGGGAGGCCTAATTTAGCAATCAATTTTATAATATTAACGGATTTGTAGAGGTACTGTCTGTTTTTTTCTACTGTGCTTTGATGGCTGTGCGACAGCTGTGCAGCCACAGATCCCGATTCACCAGCCTGTTTATAGCTCTCCCACATCGTCATGCTGTTTAAATGTACCTGTGACGAAGCGTGTTTCGTCAGCTTCTCTGACAGTTTTTTCCAGTTCCGAGCTCCGACTTTTGTAAATAGTTCGTCTGCGCCTGATCTTGCAATGTTTGAAGAAAAGTGGCGACAGCAAAAACAAAAAACGGAATCCAGTGAAATTGAGTACTCCATCCATGGGAACTTGTGATGGTAAAATGTAGAGAAGGCACGATTAACATTTCCAATTAGGCGCTTAGGGAAAGAAGAAAGTATGGGCTGTTCCGGCCCAATAGCTTTTTCACCGAGGTCAACGGATCCAGATCCAGATGCGGCAGGTTGCGCGGGTGTTGTTGTTAACGGTATCTCCGCTGACACGGTAGCGGTGCTGCTGGCTTTGTTCTCAGATGCGGTCTCGATTGCTATGTCAGTAGCAGGAATGGAATTGATAGCAGTAGTGTCAGAGTTAGAAAACTCCACACTAGTGCGCTTATTAAAAAAACGACGAATGTCCATTTTCTTTATTTATCTGACTAAAGCGGGAACAGAACGAGAGTACACTCACTTACCGCGATATTTTGAGATCCGCCAGTCGTGAGAAAATTAGCTTCTTTTTCAATACAGTAATTAATATTATATAAATAAAAAATTATTTAGCCTTAACTTACTCATTATACCCGCAAAAGCGATAAGATAAGACAAATAAAATGAGAAAATATGAATTCAGCAATTTTTATTTATTTTTCAAAGCACAAGGCAGACATTAATTGGCTCTGGTCTGGTCTGCCCCCCCTAAACTCCGCCTATGCATGTAATGTAATAATTAGTTTACTGTCATTGTTGTGAGGGGACATGAAACATTAACAAAAGCCGTTTTCATCATTTTAGGCACATGAGTAATAATGAATGTATACTGAGAATATAATACAAATTGTAGCAAATTTAGTACAAAGCTAAGCCTTCGGAGGGGAAGAGAAAGTGATGAAGAGACTGAGGAAACAAGAAAGAGTGATGGAGATGAGGAGAGATTTTGACAAATAATCTACTGCCCACTGACATGGTTTTAAAGCTATTTCCTATCCTTTTTTTTTTTTTTTGGTATTCAAACGTCTTGAAAATGCAAATATCAGATAACTAAAAAATGTGAAGCCCCTACCAACCTCAAATTTAGGGCCTCTTTGATTATAAAGCCCTGTCTACGGCCCTGTATTAGGCATACAAACAATTTATTATTGTTTGTATGCCTAATACAGGGCCGTAGACAGGGCTTTATAATAAATGCAAAGTTTATTAAATGCATTCACAATATGTATAGGCTACACAGTGTAGCCTATACATATTGTGAATGCATTTACAGTTTTTTCTGATTGCTTAAGCACATTTTTTGTAACTATTGGCTAGTTTTGCAAAACTCTACACACAAATAAGAAAACCTTTCACCCAATTATCAAAACATTGTAGTTCTCTTGCAAAAGCAAACACAGCTAGATTAACTCTTCACACCTTCGGAAAAATTGTGTTTTCGTATCAAACAGTAAACACAAGCCATCAAATACTAAGCACACAATGTGCCAACTACACACTGATGGTATGAATACAAAACACATCTGGCTTTTGCTGTCTCTGTGTACAGATGTCAATTTGAGGTCATACTTTTGTCATAGTGTCATGTAAACATACAAGGATACAAACTTCAAGTATTGGTGTTTATTCACACTCATAAAAACAAAGACAAAGTCAGAACACAAAATAGTAATTTTACAAAAAAAAAAAAAAAATCAGCCTACATCATGTCGTCTTTCTGGGTTCGGCTGCAAAATTACGTCGACATCACATGCAATATCCTCCAGTCCAAGGCACCAGGGAAAATATGTCCTTGAATGCCGTATCCAGGCCTGACATGATGCCTGGTCAATATCTCCACATGCCTCCTCCATTGCCTGTAAAAGGGCTACCTGTTGATGAGGATGACGGTCGTACACTTTCCAGAACTCCTCAATGGGATTTACGTAAGAATGGAGAGTATGGAGGGAGGTTGAGTGCCATGAAAAATGTGTGGTCTGTAAACCAGTTGCGGACTAACATTGTCCCATATGATGACATATCGGGTATGCTCTTCAACTCCACATCCTCTCCCTCTGCCTCCTTGTCCTCTTCTAGCTCCTTCCTCCAACTTCTTCACCTCCACGTCCTCTCCCTCGGCCTCCTCTGATTCTCACTCTTACTGCTCCTTCCATTGTACTCCACACAGACAGCTTACCTGTGGCTTATTTATAGTGCTTAGGCTGATTGCAAAGTGAACTAATTTTCTAAAACAGTTTTCAAATGTGAAAGTGAGCCAGACAGTTGGCAAAATAGCGTTAATGATAGCCATACATGTGTATAATTTTGCTAGAAGTGTGTTGGAAATTTGGTAATTGAGTGTAAGCAGTGAGTTGTGTTTAAAGTTCTGCAAAAATAGTGTTGTGCAGTGAATTGTGCCTACAGTTTTGCAAACTCAGTGAGTGGTTTTGCTATACGTATTAATAGTTTTAGAAATTGTGCTACAAGAATCACGATTAGCGCTTAAGCATTCAGAAAAAACTGTAATAAACTTAATTACCAAGCTTTAGCTTTCAGTAAATAAACGCGTCTGAGAAAAATTATTCATAGGCAAAATCAACCTATATCAGTTGACCCTGTTTAAATTTTGCTTATCCTTACAATTTTTTTTGTTTTTGGGGGGCGTGTTAGAGTGGGATTTTGTTAGGTGGTCCTCAGAAAAAAAATGGAAGATAAAGTGGTCCTTGGGCTGAAAAAGTTTGAGAAACACTGATTTAAGTGGAAGGGCTGAAGACAGTTTGAGTGCACAAGAGGTCATTGGTAAAATGAACCAACTAAGCAAGAGAGCCTCAAGACATCACTACAACCATAAACCAGCCGTCTGAGATTGCAAAGGCCAAAACAACGCCAGATGCCCGTCTGCACACTTTAAAGGACACCTTCACCGGTCTAATCTGAGTAAAGGTGTAAGTTATGTACAGTAGGTACATATACAGTACATGTTCATTTCCTTTTTATATTGAAATAAAGTATTAAATGTCATTCTGCATATTTTCTTAGATTATAACCTTGCAGCTCTAATGGAAGAGCCCATGTTTTCCACATGCTGCGAGTCTCTGCTTGGATGTTGAACATGTGTGGAGCAGTGGCTGTTAACCGCAGATCACTGTCTGAAATGCAGAGCTCAAGAGTTTGACTCCAAGCTGCACCAGGGTAAGGGTCTTTCTGCTGTCCTGTCTTCTTTCAACCAGATACAAACAGTGTTTCAGCAAGGATGGCATCCATGTTACTGGGACGCTACAGAGTAGAGGTCGACCGATATTGGATTTTACCGATAACGATAGCTAGGTTGGGCTGTACTTGCCGATAACCGATTAATCAACCGATAGTTTTTAAAACTGATACTGGATAAAAACAAACATAACACTCCAAGTAAAACAGTGCTGAACTTTATTATAAAAATACAAAAAACTGGCATGAAAGGCATTCTTTCAAACAAACAAAAAATAATACTCTAAATAACAAATTAAACATTCCAAATGTAACTGTTTAACTGTTCTTTTTCAAGCCAACCTAATGAATAAAAAAGACGTTTCAAATAATAACAAAAATGTGTGTTTCTTTATTTATAACATGTTGCAAGTCCAATTTGTTAACAAAGATTTATTAGCTAGTTTACATGAACTATGTGCATTATGCAATATAAATGTTTACAGCATTAATATTTGAGCAATACAATTTCACCTTGACCATTCATGTTAGTTCATAGAGTTTTAACTATGGTTAACAAATAAAAACCTTAATTTAAAAATGTAGTATGTTAATTAACAAACAATGAACAGCAGTTATTAACCTTAGTTAATGTTATTAATGTGTTAACCAGCGACTGGCAAGTTCGGGGCTTTATTACTGTCGGTGGTTCGGGGGGCTCCACTATGCGCTGCTCTGGCTATTATTGGTCCAACCTAATAAAAACGCCAACGGTCCGTGAAGCATAGCCTATATGAGTTGCGTATTTTAGTTTCACTTTCACTTTGTTTGTATTCGCTGCTATAGGTAACGTGTCGATAGATCGCTTATTGCTCAGACGCACATCAGGTTGTGATATTTGTCTCCGTCTCTCATGTTCCCACAGACGTTTAATCGCGCTATTCTTGTCACGGATTCATTGACGCGTCCCTTCCACGCTTACCATGCGTTTAACGTGTGGCAAATTTAAAATTCAGTCGCACACTCTCAAATTTTGGTCGCAAAATGCGACTATTTGGTCGCAGTCTGGAGCCCTGTATTTTATAGAACTTAAAGAATATTTAATAAAAATAAATATGTATTAAAGTGATGGTGAAAAAAGAACCGAAATCGAATGCTTCTCTGATTCGTTTGTTTTTGTCGGCTGTATGAACATATCAGTTTGCTATCATACGTCTCTAGCTTATATGCAACGTCACTGCATAATGAATGCATCAAAGTGACCAGCTGGATATAAACTAATGCAAATAGATGGTAACAATTTGTGACATTAAACATTCGGGTCGGACTTAGGTGTATTTTTGTGTCAGTGTTTTAACCGCTTGAGGTACTACTAATGTGCGTCCTCTCAGCCACTCTCGAAGGCAAACATACTGTTGTGCGGTTCTTTCTCTACTAATGCAGCATTTAGTCAACAAATTCATCCGTTTATAATGATATGACAAAATTCCCTGTACCTTTTCGCTGTCCGTGCTTTAGCACACGCATCAGATGTCAGCGATCTCCACTCTCCACACAACGCGCGCTCTCAGTGCAGTGCGCAGTGTCACGTGTCGAAATAAACAACACGAGGCATCAGTTGATAGTTTTTATGACACCTCTAGAGGCCGCTCTTGTACTGCATGATGCCAGCAGACCCTTCTCAGCTCTCTCGTACTGTGTAATGAATGACAGCGCGCACTTCTCAGCCGCCCCAGCAACGGACGAAACCAGGAAATAACTATCGGTGCGGATTTTTGCCGATAACGATAGTTCCACCAATCAACTATCAGTGCTGATTAATCGGCAAATCCGATAAATCGGTCGACCTCTACTACAGAGGCTGCAAAGTCTGCATTTTAGCAAACACCACAGCTGCTGATTTCATGAGGAAGATGAACTTGTTAATAAAATCATCTGTTGTGGTGTTATGTTGGAATGGCCAGGAACATGTCTAACCATCTCTGGTTTGCATTTTTCATTATCTGTTTGATACGGGTTATAATGTTTAATCGCTTTTGATGTTTTCTAACACATTTTGTAATGGAGCAGTTGGAGCAGAGCTACGATTTACCAACGGGTGAATAAAGAGCAGAGCCTCCAATCGAATCCAGTGACACTAGAAATATGAATGTGGAAACGCAGGAAGAAAACAGTGCTATGATAACCTTACCTGCTGTCTTGCAATGTGGTAGGGTTGATGAATACGGCTCAACACTTTGCCCACTCCGTCCTCAGAAGCTTTAACCCCTTCAGCCTGTCTTCATTTTCCGGTTGAAAGACGATCCAGTCTCGTAGCAGGAGTGCAACTTACTTTACATGTTAATTGTTATGCCTAAACATTATAGTGATAAAGTTATAGAGGCATTTCTTGAAATACTGATTTACAGAGGTGGAAAGTAGCGAATTACAATTACTCACGTTACTGTAATTATACGGAAGCCCTGAAACGCAACCTAAAAAAAAAAAAATCTGTAAAAAAAAAAAAAAAGTCCAGCATTTCGAGATTAAAGTCGAAACATTTCGAGAGACGAGAGTACGAGAATACAGTCTTCCGTAGAAGCTGCGCGTGTGTGCTTGCCATTGTCTCACATTGCCACACACACAGGCATTCATAATGGCCAATAGCGAGTTTCACACTGTGTGTGTGTGTGTGTGTGTGTGTTTTGTTTCATCAAAGGAAATTCAACAGGTGCCAATCTACCAGCATTAGGCTACCATTATGTAAGCAATAAGGTACGAGAGGCTGTGCTGTATCGTGAATAAGTAACGGCTGAAGGGCGTTGTTAGGCACGACGTGAAGCGGAGTAACCCCTTCAGCCGTTACTTATTCACGATACAGCACTTGCCTCGAGTACCTTATTGCTTTTATAAAACGGTTGCCACACAATATTAAAATAAAAAACAATGTATTAGTGCAACTTTATGTAGTTTAATCAATAAAAACATTCCTTCCGCCAGAAAATAGTCCCTCCCTGACTGTGAACAACAACGTTCCAATGTGTAATATGCAGGAAAGCTCAAATAAAAACAACAAACCATTCTCAAACTTTGTCTCATTCTTTTTATTTTTTACAACACAAAATTTGTGAAATGTCCTCACACAAATAGGCATAGCTTATCTCTCAGCAAAATACAAATCTAAAATAAAAAAACACAAAGGCACATATTTTGATAGATAACAGTTAGATCTTTAATCTAGTTATTAATTTATTTGCTAAAATGCTGCCTAACAAGAGATACTTTATTTATTGTTGTTTATTTAAATGTATTTGAACATCTCCGTTTATTGTGCATGCATTTATATTTGTCTCATTTCAATCGGCTCCACTGCGGTGATATTTTAGTTGGGGCTCAGCGCTGTCAGCGGTGTTTTCTGTTGCAGCAAGAATGTCACAGACATAACTTAAAAAGGCTAAAATGTTTCGTTTTATACTAGGTAAATTTCGTAAATAAATCGAAGTAAATTTCGATTTATACTAGGTGGCATGGCGATGGGTAAGTGGTTTGAGGAAAAATTTGGAGAGACTTCTACAAATACGAACCGTCATGCTGAAGTGCTGAAATGTAAATTTGATACATTTGAGAAGACTCGTAATGAAAAAAATGCCGTGCAGCAAACCCAATGGGCAGTGAAATGCTTCGGTGACTGGTGTAGTGACAGGTGTGTTGGGATTAAGCACATCGGACAGTTTTATGGTGCTGAAATCTTTAGCAGAAATCGGTGTGTGACGCTCCGTTTTATCACGACCCTCTCTTCTCATTGTCTTTACGACTCCAATGAAAACATTATTGGATGAGGTGAATTCGCTGTCTCTTATCAGACACCAGGACAAACTCGGTGGATCATTTAGGAATCTGTTCAGACCCGCACGTAACGCTACATAGATACTGATCCCATATTTTTCTCCTGTGGAGCTTCTGACAGTTCCGTAGAAGTCATAAGTGCGTTGAGTTCCGTCTTGGTGATTTGTTTAAAATCTATGCTGCAACCCTTTTCACTACACCAATCACCGAAGCATTTCACTGCCCATTCATGGGTTTGCTGCACGGTATTTTTTTTCATTACGTATTTGTCTTCTCGAATGTGTCAGTGTTACATTTCAGCACTTCAGCATGACGTTTCGTATTTGTAGAAGTCTCTCCAAATTGTTCCCCAAACCACTTATCCATCGTCATGCCACATAGTAAATCGAAATTTACTTTAAACATTTTAGCCTTTTAATTCTCAAGTTTTTTTCTGTTTAGCCTATGTTGATATGTGTGGTTGCTAAGGGTGTTGCTAAGGGCGCAGTGATAAATAGAACCGTTGGGTGAAGCGGTCATAGCCGTGTTTTATCGTGAATAAAGCACAGCTATTGACCAATCAGAATCAAGGATTGGAACTAACCGTTTTATAAAGGACGTTATAAAATATACTGCGCCGGAATAGACTTTAGCCTATAGGAAAACCAACCCGGAAAACACTTTTCAGGCTGGATGGAGAAATCCAGCTTTATGAATGAATGAATTAATGGGGCATTTATATAGCGCTTTCATATGTCTATAGGCCTACACTCAAAGTGCTTTACAATCATATCAGAGAATCTCTCCTCAACCATTAGTGGTTATTAAATCTGAGGAAATCACAGGATCCGGCCAAATGATTGGATACAGAATGATGCACTTAAAATGTATCCAGAGCGTATTTACGGTGAAGAGGGAGACCGAACGGTTACTGTTGTGTTCTCGACCCAGATAGTGTTGACTAGACGAGCACGGAAACACCTCAGAAACACTGACACTAGTACGTGTGACGAGGGTAGAATTTAGTTGAAAGCCCAGATAAAAGTAAAAAGCTACAATGTTTCGACTTTAATCTCGAAATGCTAGATTTTTTTTACTTCCGTTTTTTTTTATTTTTTTTTTATTTTGCGGTTCAGGGCTTCTGTAAAATTAAGTAGTTTATCTGTGTAGTTTTCATTTTACTTTTACCTAAATATGTTTCGTTTGAAAATGTAATGAAGTACAATACTTTAATCACATCAAGTGCAAGAGGACATCAGCTTTATCTCGCAGTGTAAGCTGTGGAAAATGCTGTATGAAGTTACTGCGAGTGCAAACTGAACATCTCCTGCTGCTGACGCTTCACACTAAAGGCATTTCACTGGAGAAACACAAGATGACTTTTATTATGAAGAGGTCACAGGAGATTACTCTCATTCATCACAAATGTGTCTACACAACAAGACAAACGTCATAGTCTAATAATAATAATATTAATGAAGCCAAAACATTTTCAAAATGTCTCATTTTAAAGGTGCCCTAGAATGTTTTTTTAAATTATTTTATAATGTTTCCTGGGTTGCCCTTATAATGTTAGTATGTTTTTTTTAGATCAAAAATAGTCATAATTTAGAAATAAAAGGCATTTTTCCTCGCCTGATTTTAGCCTGTCTGTTTGAAGGGGCGTGTCTGCTGTGTGTAACCGGCCTCTGCTGTGATTGGCTGACATGCTTGCATATGTAATAGTATTACATGTGAAACTCTTTCGAATAATTTTACTACAGCTATTATAGGTTTTTACTATTACAGCTATCGAGATTAACGAATCGTGAGATGTTTTTGAAGTATTTAGATGTATTCCCATCACATAAAGTGTTGCTGTGATGAGCATTGAGCAGCAGATGACAGTGTACAATTGATAACACGCGTTTAATAAAATACCTTTTTTTTGGACACTCCATCTAGGTCAAACAGTCTACTTTGTTTCACGGACACACCTGTATTACAGTTTGCACAGTCTTATTTTTTTTTCTTGCCAAAACAAAAATTATTTATTTTGTTATAAGCGGAAAAACCCCGATTATATAAGCTAACTATCAAAATATAACAAATCCCAACTGAAAATGGAAATCAGTCTGTCAAAACAGGTGCTCGCCTGATTATGACCATATAGGCTACTCAATCAAAGCACAATGTTGTGGAATTAAAAAAAAGTAATGGCATTATGACAACTGCAGTGTTTGTCATTATAGCCCCTTTCACACAGAGATTCCAGAAAATACACGGATAATGTGACCCAGCATTTGTCCCGGAATTGTTTGATTTCGGTCCATTCACACTGCCAGTGATTTGCCGGGATCGGTGAGTGCGTTCACACACAACCCGTAAAAATCCCGGGAAGACACATGACGTCAGGATGAGACGTATAACGGACGCGTCGAAAACATGTAAACGCGCATACCGTACACGCACTGGTGAGCGATCTCAGCTTCAGTACGGATAGAGAGGAGCTCCTGGTCTCTGCTTCGCTCCAGTTTGCAGGTATTTGTTCGTCCTTTCTTTGTTGATGACGAACACAAACTTTCTTCTAAGAGTAACAGAGTCGCGCGATGGCACGAGCGTCATCACTATGACACACCCTTTACGGCATTGGTACTGGCTTTTGTTCACACAGCGCACGTTCCGGGACTGATTACGGCAATGTTACTAGGTCCCCAACCCGGGATCAATCCCAGAATCAATCCCAGGTCGTGTTTGCGTTCACACAGAAGGCGTTCTGGCAATTTCCCAGCAATTTCCTGGGATCAACTTGCTGTGTGAAAGGGGCTTATGTTTATTTCAGAAGACAATATGAAATCCATAGTTTTTTTGTCTCCTTTCTTTCACCCCTAATTGCTTGTTGACTATTTAATGTATGCAGTAGGGGTTTCACAACTACTGATTTTTGCTAGTCGACTAGTTTTGCATAACTATTTAACTAGTCGTTAAATGGTTTATTCTAGGGGTGTGCGATATCACGAATAGTAAATGTCTCCACGATCTGCTTTTGAAGAAATATGGTAGTAGTATCGTGTTACAGTGCATTCTATCAGTTCTGGCACCTCTGTCTCAACTGTACAACAACGTGACGTAGCCTACACATCACACGTTAAGCAATAGGTACGGGACACTGCAATTCACAAAAGTTCATTATTTGCATAAGCCTTCCCGGTTAAACATTTAATTCACGCGCTGTTAATGTGCGCTTTCCTGACCACGCGGCATAAGTTACTCCCGACGCTCACAGGCACTAGAAGCCTGTCAAACAGCGCCTGAATACTGGACTAAGTTATCTTTCGAGTCTTGTTATGCTAATACTGTTAAATACACACAATATTTACATAAACAGAATCAGCTATGTCTAAAGTGAAAGCAAACATTTGAGAGAAAATCTGGTGTAATATGCGTCTATATTAAACACGTCGCGTGCTAGTCTAATAAAAGCGAGAGTCCTATTCGTATTTTCCGCACTATAAAGCGCACTTAAAAGCCTTTAATTTTCTCAATCCGGCCTTTTCTCAAGCTTTATAATCCGGAGCGCATTATATATGGATCAATTGCTCGCGCTCGTGTCCATCTTATGCCCGCTTCGTCACACGGCCAGTTCAACCTCGTAATCAGGTTATGTGTGTCTCCCGCTCACGAGCGCTCTCTCTTAACACACACACACACACGAACAGACACACTGTCCCCGGTGCTGCTCGCGCGTCACAGAATGTGCATAAAGTTCAGACTTTTCCTGTCTGCTAAAAGAAAAACACCTGACAAAAGGCAGAATGTGACATATAAATAGAAATTGACCGAAAAACAGTCTGAAATCTGAGAGAAAAATGTACAATTACCCTTTTATATGTTCAGTTCAATAAATAACCTTTCATAGGTTCCACATAAGGGGGGAAAACATAACGATGCAGTCTGGCACACATCCTTACTCCTGCCCTGTTCTTATGCCTTCTCCTGGTCCATCTATGACTCTCCTTCTTAACCTATTCTTGTCTCTTACTCAGATGTTTCTCTCTCTGCTTCTCTGTGTTGAACATCCACGCTTATCAGAAGCAATTCAGACACTCTGTGTGTGTGTGTGCGTGTGTGTGTGTGCGTGTGTGTGTGTGCGTGTGTGTGTGTGTGTGTGTGTGGCCAAGTAATGTGAAGAACTTCAACACCTGACTATGTGTCCGACTGAGAGTGGGATCAGCTATTTCTCAATATTTCACTCATTTGTTATCTAAAACTACTTATCAGGTGTCTCAGTAATGTAATTCCCCCCAGTACTTCAATACTTGATAAATGTGAAGAGTTGTGATTTAATGAGAGGACATATGCAGTGCTGATAGTGAGTTGATTGAAGGACAGGCATGTAGATTTACAGTGTACTATAACATATAAATGGAAAATATGGCCATTGCTTAATAAAGGGGTAATACAGATCAGTGGTTCTCAATTGTGGCCCTGGGGACCCACAGCTGTGCATATTTTATATGTCTCCTTTATCTGAAACACCCAATTCAGTAACTTATCTTTACTAACGAGATGATGATGTGAATCGGGTGTGTTAGATGAGGGAGACACAGAAACTATGCAGAGCTGTGGCTCCTCAGGACCACGATTGAACCAGTGCTTTAGATGGACCCTGTAAAGGTGAGGGAGCTAAAAAATGTTCTTCTTCATGGACCATATCCTCCTGGATGTTCCAAAAAGGAGAAGTTCATTATTAAAAGAAGAGCTGAAAGCTATCTAATGAAACGTAAGCAATAATAGAGAAAGGAAATTGGTATTCTAGTGACACAAGCACAGGAAGTTACCTGAGCCTTTGTGTTATCCACATTAGATGGCCTGCTTCACTATATATGCCACAGGCGCAAGCGAGGCAAACATTTGGCAAAAGTGGTGACGTCACCAGAGGAGGCAAATTCTGCTTTTGTTAACCTTCATGCCAGTGATCAGGGGGTCATTGTGGCATGGAGAAAACACTTGAAGCTCTCAGCAGCAGATTCTACTGGCCTGGATTGGAGAAAGACATCCGCAAATGGGTGAGTTTTATTACAGTTTAATCATTTTTATTTTCGTTACACTTTATTTGCATTTGTCCGTGTTAAAGTGAAATTAAAGATTGAAGTACTGAGTAATATTAATTAACCACATGTACTTACTGGGGGGTTTTAGAAAGGATCAGGATTTGGTTGAGGGTTAATTGCATGTAATTCTGCTTGATTTATAATTAATACTATAGGAAATACATGTAAGGTGTGTAACAAGGACACATTAAAATAAAGTTTTACTTGTATTTGTGGCACATTACTTTAAACCCAAATCACTACAACGTTTAAGGCAATACATTAAACCTTGTAGATAGCGCAGTGCCCTGAATGCCAGGCCAGAAGGTCTACATTGAAGGAAAAAAAAGCCTACATGCCAATAGAGGTGAGTGTACCAAATGACAGTGATGTTGCACAATTGTATAACATGCTTATTATCCTTCTGTATGACTTATATACCCTCTCCTCCCCCCAGACCACACAGCCTCTGGAACTGGTGGGAATGGATTTAGTTGGGAAATTGACTACAACCAAAAGTGGGAATCAATACATTTGCGTAATGATTGACTACTTCACTAAGTGGACAGAGGCCTACCCACTTAAATCAAAGTGTGCAGCAGAAGTGTGTGAGTACATTTTAGATTTTTTCTACAGATTTGGAGCTCCACAAAGAATTTTAACGGACCAAGGCAAAGAGTTTGTCAATAAGGTAGCAGCTTTTTCACCTAAGTTGCTTGTGTTGTTTAAACTAAGGTTAATTCTCATTTGTAATTATACGGTACTCTTATTTTCTCTGATTAATTTTGACCTTTGTCAGAGGTTGGGTATTAAAAGGAGCTTGTGCTCCCCATACCACCCACAAACCAATGGCCTTGTGGAGAAAATAAATGGAACCATTCAAAGGTGTGATGCATACCTGGATTGTTAAGCTGCATAATTTTCACAGAGATAGTAATAACATTATTTACCTTTCAGAGTTCTAACAAAGTTGGTGGGTTCAAATGCGGAGAGCTGGGACCAACACCCGAAGGCTACTTTATTTGCAGTGCAGACCAAAAAGCAGCTAACAACACAGTTCTCTCCATATTTTCTAATGTTTGGTCGGGAGGCAAGATACTCTTTAGAGCTTTCCGACAATTATGAGGTGGGTTCGTAAATATCACATGCATCTCCTGTATAGTAAATCTTTCACGACTGATATCAGTAATTTTAGGAGTGTTTGTGTTTTGTTTATTTCAGATAAATGATGATAAGGTGGAGAGAATAGTGGCATCCCAATATTTGGCACCTGGCCTCCAAGGCCTGGCGAAAGTGCACAATGTGGTCTTGGAGAATGTAGAAAAGGTCAGAGAAAAGGTGAGGAAGAGGAAGGCTCAGCAGGGGCAGGACGACAGATTAGAAGTCGGAGACAAAGTTCTGCGCAAAAACATTCGAGAGGAGCAGCGAAAAGGAGGAAAAATGGGCAGTGCCATGCTGGGTCCTTTTACCGTTATTAACATTGAGGGTAAAGGTGTGGACCTAGTTTCAGACAAAGGAAAGGCCATTCTGAGGGTAAATGTGGACCACCTTAGCCGTTACATTGAGCCAGAGGCCAGGTTGCCACACAAATGGCCTAAAATGGCTACCATCGCAATTCCTGCCCAGTGCCCTCCTACATGCACATTACTGTCCCCAGTCCCCGCCTGCAAACCCACTCCAGTCCATGCCTGCAAACCCGCTCCAGTCCCCGCCTGAAAACCCGCTCCAGTCCCCGCCTGCAAACCCGCTCCAGCCCCTGCCTGCAAACCCGCTCCAGCCCCTGCCTGCAAACCCGCTCCAGCCCCTGCCTGCAAACCCGCTCCAGCCCCTGCCTGCAAACCCGCTCCAGTCCCCGCCTGCAAACCCGCTCCAGTACCCGCCTGCAAACCCGCTCCAGTCCCCGCCTGCACAGCCACTCCAGTTGCCACCTGCATCTCAGCAGCACTCTTATGTAAGTGGAATATATGCTATGTAAGATATTACCCTGAAATTGTCCACTAAATAACATTAACTGAATGCTTCCTTTTGGTTCAACACAGGCTGGTGGTGCACAACGTGATACCACAGAAAGGCATAAGTTTTGTTGGTAACCCTTTTACAATTGAAGACAATCATTTCATTGTACATTAATATATTAATTTATTTATTGTAGTGATAGAGGCAATCTGGGCTGGGGGGAAAAAGGGTGTTTTATGGAGCATGATGGGGCCCTACAAAATTTTCTCTCGGAATTTGAGGCTTCATCTAGCGCCTGGGAAGGAGCTCGAATCTGAGGTTATTATGTTTCCCTACTATCAAATGGGTTTGTATTGTCTGTATAGAAATATACATAAAGATGACTAATAATCTCACTGTTTTTAGATAGTAAATGCATATCTCACCAGCTTGGTAAAAGAGTACACTACACAGTCCAGAAGAGGCTTTGTAGTAGACTCCTACCAAATGAAAGCCATTTGGCTTCAAACAAAAAAAAAAAGGACTGAGGAAGGTAAGCACCCTATCATGCTTTATTCAACATGTGGAAAGGTGCATACCTTCACAGTCATCTGCATTTCTTTAGCTGGATCCACTGGGTTATGATGTCCTACTTGGAGGCTTGTGTTTAAACAAGCACTGTACACTCATAGTAAGTGCCTCACAACATCACATCATCAACTGTTAATTATTAAGATGAACACATTTTTTACATGTGTGCTATATTGCATTATCAAGGTTATGTATCCAAAGGAAAAGCGATCCCTGTACATCGACCCATTTGGGGCCAAGTCAGTGGACATCCAGGAATGCTGTGATGCAACCAAGTAAGTGTTTTCCTTTGCTTTTTAGCATGATTTACTTCTATTACTGATTTCAATTAATGACTTACATGTGCAATTTATAGAGCCTTCATGACACAGAAGGGTGTCAATACATCAGAGTGGCTATGTGGCACAATAGAGCATCCACTTCAGATGGATGGCACATCTTGTGGGGCTTTGGTGTGCAAAGTAAGTTTAACTGCATGTTTTGTGTTTGTTGTCAGCTATATATCACTTTTATAATTTAAAGATAATTTGCTTGTTGTAACAGCTAGCTGAATGTGTCCTTTTAAGTGAGCCTGCAACATTTACAACAAATGTTCAGTCCACACTGTCAATAAGGATGGGAATTGCCAAAAGGCTCCTCCATCATACGGGTAAGTACAAAAATGTTTGTGTTTGAGTGTAATGCTATTTTGTATATTAATTCAACACTTACTTTCTTACACAGATGACCTGTCAGAGCTCTGTAGGGCATGTGGCGAGCATGCTACACATGAGCTGTGGGTAAGCATAAAAAATTATTTAAAAATATAAAATTTCCACTTGTGTTTAAATATATATATAGGCTACAGAACACTTTCACTCACTAATGTTTCCTTCAGATCCAATGTAGCACTTGTGACCTGTGGTTCCATTGGAATTGTGTTGGCCAGCCTCCCATCAATGATGATTTTCCTTTGTCCTGTTTGTGTGTAGACCTTTTTTCCCCCCTTTTTTCCTCTGTTGTCTCACTCATTTCCTTTTCTTATTTTGAAACATTTTGTTCTTATGTCTGTAACTGTATCTGCTTTGTATATAATGTGTTTGGTTTAAATTAAAGCATTGTATATGTACAATGATAGCATTTAGTTCAGTCAGTGTCACTTGCTTTGCACATTCAACAGCTTGTGCTACTTGCTGTTGGTGCTCTTGTGACAGAAAAGGCATAATCTGGGCTAGAATATCATTGAGCCTTTTGGCAATCTCAGTCTGTTTGTGCATTTCAATGTTCAGCATTGTATATTTGTACATTGTATATTTTCTATTTTATAAGTAAAGAATATATATTTGGACCTGTTTTATTGTTGTGGTGTCAGTTGCTTGTACAAATCCATTGTGTCTTGCAAAGACACATTTAGTGGTGCATTGACTGAAAATGTTGTTAAATTTGACCATTACCTTTATGAAGCCTCTAAGTCCGTGTCACGTTTTTACTTAATATTAACATGTTTATCAGGCTCCTATGTATAGTTTGTAGCTAAGTTTCGACATTGTTAAATGGGCTGAGGCTGGGTAGTGAGATTGAAGTAAAAGCATTTGATAAACGAAAATTTCTTATTTTTGACATGGGTGGTATCTAAAGGTGTTTGCAGCCATGGTTTTGATATGTACATGATGTGGCTGGAAGGCTGCATGTGTCAAATGACCCTTCTCACATTTGTGTCAGTTAACAAATGAATATTCGTAGGCTAGTTTTTTTTATCGTGTTCTTTTTACAGTAAATGTTTCTCTTTACATGCACTACACTTCTATTGGATAGTGGGTTTTTTTCCGGTTCTTTTGTTTATCTATTTTTACATTTGGTAAAATGTGTGAAGGAAGCCTGCCAACATAAGAATGTGAATGCCACTAAACCACTACATCACAACATATGGTGTCTCTATATGCAATGCCAGTGTTTAGGTATGTGAATGGGATTCCTGTGAATTGATTATTCTAATCATAATCAAACTGTCTTCATAATTTAGCCTGCAGTAGCATTAGCATTGTTGCTGGAGAACCACATTAATTAGTTGCAACTCAACAATTAGGCCTACATAATTCCAAATCAAGCAGATGTTGTGTTGTATTACAATGGTATTTTCATAATTATGATCAAGCCGACTTAGGCTTCATATCTACTGCTTTTGTGCAATAAACTCCCAAACAGAATATATATATATATATATATATATATACACAGTATGTATATATATATATGTACTGCTAAAAAAAATAACGGGAACACTTAAACAACACTTAAAAAGTAAAAACAAGAAAAGTCTTCATATCTACTGCTTTTGTGCAATAAACTGCCAAACAGAATATATATATATATATATATATATATAAATATATATATATATATATACATATATATATATATATATATAAGATTATTTCATTCATTCAGATCTGTTATTTTGGTGTTCCTTTTTTTTTTTAGACCAGTGTATGTATATATATATATATATATATATATAGAGAGAGAGAGAGAGAGAGAGAGAGAGAGAGAGAGAGTCTGTGTATGT